>NW_011335974.1:4885-30275 GCF_000735185.1 Notothenia coriiceps
TTTTCTAGCCGCTAGCCGGGGCTACGATCGCAATCGTAAAGAGGGGTCCGAATTTAACACATAATATCTTCATTAGTGTGGCCACTGTCATGAGGACGTTTCCCCAAGTGCTTTATACTGATTGATGAGAATGACAACATTCGTACACCAAATGACTACAATGAAGTATAATTCCGATTATGTCTTTACTGGTTCCGGAATTACGATTGATGGCACGATCGATTGAACTCAGGTCGGTGTGAACCAGGAGAGTAGCTGCCCTTCGCTTTCTTGCTCGTCTGGGTAACGACCATACTATTGTTTGGGACCATTGATTCGTGTGTCCGTAGAACAATTTCAATAGAATAGAATCGGTCGTGGTCATTTAATATAGATATCTCACCGCTTCAGTGCGGGGTAGGATGAAAGGGTCCCAACCCAACATTGCCTTATGTACATTGCGCAATGCATAGACTTATGTTTTTTAGTTCATTGACATAAGTCGAGCGGCAATGTAAACTTTTTGCTCATTGTATGTCATGTACGGTTGGGGAAAGGGTTTAGGTTTTCTCCATCCAAACCGCGCACCTTTTACACGTGCGGAGTTTAATCCATTAGTCTTATTTACATTGGTGTCATTAATGTCCATATTTTTGGTACATAAATTTATATAACGTAGTGAGAAACATAAAAAGTGGTTTTTAACCAGTATGTTACAAGTCCAGTGAAATCACGAACCATACATCGTCTGAACCGAATGAACTCTTTAAGTCCCGTCACCGCATCGGGTCCTTAATAACACACCCACCCGGACCTTCTTTACATCCACCCGGGTCCCCCTCTGTATAATTATCGCACCTTCCAGACTCGACTTTGAATTTATTACTGAAATTACTAAAAAATACGTGGATTATTTTGTATTCGTATTTAATCGTCACTTTTATTTTCTAGATGCTGTATCGGAAGTCTAAGTCGCTTTATTTATGTATCCAAATGACACCACCAGCCGTAGTCTTATACACCTAATAGTTTAGAACTGTTATCCCATTACACATAGCAAGTTCCATATATAGGTTGAAAATAGCTCAGCTGAAATACGCATGACAGAATAGCGTAGGCATTGGAAAACATTACACCACAGTCTGTCACGCGATGCCACACCTGAAGTCGCTCCCTCCCCCGATGCGTGAGCAACTGGGGGTGTAATATTAACTCGTACTAAAGATATACACATTATCAGATTAGCATGTAGATTTTTAGAACACAGTGTCTCACTATAGTACACAGTCTACAATAGTGGGTCAATGTTTTTACTTACTACAGTACTAAAGTATCCATAAGGGAACTCTATAATTAGTGACATGTACCTTTTGTGAAGTATTATCTGTCAAATAGCGACTAGATGGTCATCTCGACTTAAATATATATTTTGCATTCGAGTCGTAAATACGTTGAACTAAACTTCGCACACACACCACCTCCCCGTCTTTGCAACACACATCCACTGGTCCACAGGGGCGTGACACGCCCTGACGTGTGTGGTCGTAAAAAATAATAAACAGGGCGCACGGTGTGTACTCTGATACAGGGCGTAAACTCACTATCAGGCACGCTCTTTCCGGCCTAGCCAAGCGACTGGTCGGCCGTGGCGGGGCAAATAATAATATGAACAGATTTGCCGAGTTACATTCAACGCCGACTGTCAGCTGTGTCTCCAGGGGGTTCGCGGGGGGGGGGGGGGGCAACCTGTCAAGTGCTCGCGCTCACAGAGGGCAGTCCAGGTGGTGGTGGGGCAGGTGAGTACATTTTTTAGGGGTGGATGTGGGTGAACGAAAATTTGACATGACAAAATAGCAAGAAAAACCTCTTTTTTATTTCCATTTGAATGATGTAACTTGTGTTGATTAACGAAAAAATAAATTTACTTTATGTATTATAAAGTGTAGTTTTCTTGTTGTTACAAAATTGTTTAGCATAATTTATTAGGACTACTGTCTTGACATTTGTCTGTATTGACTTTTGAAATGAATTTATCTCCTTCTCCTTAGGTTCGTCACAATGGAGATTAGTAATTGGGTACAAACATATTACATCAATTGAGACACACAAGACATCGTATGTCTCTTGCGACTGCACTTTCTATCTGCACAAATGGTTGACATTAAACATTAAAAAGACCAGGCAGTTCAGAGAGAATCAAAGGAAGGCAGACAGGCAGCTTTGCATGACATTCTTCTGGACGTGTTTCATTGTGGTGATAGTGAGGGTAGTCAATCGTTTTGTTGACATTAAAGATATTGTTGTATTATAATAATAATAATGCTTTTATTTTCTAACAAATCATGATGTAAATACATGATTTTGAATATGGCATTAGTGTTGTATTTTCCTGACTCAAAAGACTTCATAACAGTAAAGTGATTTCATTTTCTGAGCCTACAAAACTATTCAATTATTCAATCTTTATTTCAGACTCAAGGTCCATATCACATACAAAAAGACAAGACACACATCAATAAATAAGATAAAAAATGATTTGCCTAAACCAACTTATTTATTATTCATTCAATGATTACTCATCAAATGTTGTGTAAATATTAGTGAAGGCACAAATAGTCAAACCTTTAATATTATTGCAGGTGTTGAGTATTACATTTTTTTTGTGATGTTGGATTTTCTCCATATCGCCTAGTCATACCCATGCTTTAATTTTCACTATGCACAGTTGGTATATTCTTTCCATTCATTTTTGAATCAAGCTAACTGGTTGACCTTGACAGTTTTCATGAAATGTTGTGAATATTGTATCCGCTGAATATACCCTTGTGAGCAGACTGCAGGCTGTTTATGAATTATGAAGTGTACTCTGCGGCTGTCATGTGGATGTTGTGACTGTCAGTATAAATATATTTCATGAATATTAAGACAGAGGTTAAGTTTAGAGAACAGTTTCCCTCCTGTACTGCTGCACCGCACAGTCTGAGTGTGTTTCATCTCAGAGTGTGTGCCAGTAGGCGGCATGAGGTGATGAAGCGGCGAAGTTTTCTGTGTGTTGGCTCACACTGCGCTGGCAGACTGGGATGTTTCTGTCTGTGAACTGTGAATCAGCTAGTTGGTCTGTGTGTGTGTGTGTGTGTGTGTGTGTGTGTGTGTGTGTGTGTGTGTGTGTTGCCTTCACCAATCATTATAGAGAATCAGAGAGACATACATTAATTTAACAACCTTTAATTTTTTCTCCATTTTCAATATTTCACAATGAAAAATCAGTGTTTATGTAACCATTTTTGCATATCCACATGAAGTATGACAATACATAATCACTTCTGGACAAGCCTTATTCAATTTCTTTTTTTTTTTATCCATTTCTTTCGCAAACAACAAAGTTTATACGGTAACACAGAGTACAAATGGTAACTGGGGCAAAGGGGAGTATGGGTAAATACACAGCACAACCAGAAAGAACATAGAGCAAAATGACCCAACAGGATGACAGAAAAACACATGTAATAATAAAGCCCAAAATAATAACGGAATATAATAGAAAATAAAAATATTAATAAAATAATAATAAAATAATAACAGCAGTATACAAGAGATTAAAGACAACTTTACATTTATACATAGTGGCCAGAGGCAGGCACCAGGAAGTGAAACAGTTAAACTTGTACAGACTGGATGATCTAAGGTAGCTAACACGACTCAGTGCAGGGGGGAGTGGGCTCGTAAAGACGTCGGCCAAAGTGGGGACGAGGGACAACACAATAAAGAGGCACCTTATGAAGAGAGAGCAGCGTTGCTGGTTTTTCCACGGGAGAGCCATTTTGTTTATTAAACAGACCATATTTGTCTGGAAATGAAGATGTATTGATTTTTCGTTGAGCAGCCGGCAGACGTTTGCCTTGTGCTTTTCAGGTTTTGCAAACAGCAAAGTGTGACTACATAGCCTTGACTGATATGCATTAGATAAATGGCCTTGACTATTTCAACAGCTCACCTGAATGAGGCCCCCGATCTGATCCATCAATAAAAAAAAATTGTACCTTTCTTTTTTTTCTTTTCTTCTTTTTCTATACAAGTTGTGGTTCATGTTGAAAAAATCTTGGAGGCATTTTCTAGACAAAAAGCGACTGTACAAGGTGTCTCATCAAGGGGAAAAAACCTTTTGAGTCTACGACTTCGTCATCCCACTGCTTTATTTGTTGTTGTTTTCTGCCACATTTTTCTTCTTAAAATATATTTTCCATTTATGCAAATGTATGTCACAGTAATATACAATCTAAGTGCTTCAGAAATGAAGGGGGACTTGTTTGTGAATGTGGTCAGACAGTGGGGGCGCAAATAGTAAAGGTGTGTGTTCAGAGGGAGGCAACTCTTTGCCAAAAAGGGAGATGCTAAAGGAGGGATGCGTATTCTTTGGTCAGAGGATTGTTCCCGTAATGCCACAATAAACGCTGGGCAGCCACCAGGGCAGTTTACAAAAATGAATGATGTATGAATTTTCCATAAGGGAAATACCCCAGACTCCAGCTCTGGAGAGTTGCCTTCCTAATTAAGTGATCTACCAAATAGGAAGGACAGGTAGGACAGATTTGAAGGGAAGAGGAACACAGTGAAACTTTGTGAAATCACATCCAAACTGCACCTCGGGCAGATCACCGGCTCTTCTCTGTGTCGTAGGGTAGCAATGTTAGTTATTGTGGTATTGGTAACAGAAAAAAGTCCCAAGTGTCCTTACTCTTGCCTCTTATTGGGCCCACCTCTGCTACTGGATCCCTTTTTCCCTCCCTCCTTTTTAGCCTCCTCCCTCTCATTCAGAGAGTTGATCTGTCCCGCACACTCAGTGTCATTGTCCACCTCCTTGCTCTCTCCGTTCATCTGGGAGCTGTGAGGGTTGCTGGGCAGAGCTAAGTAGGGGTGCTGAGGCAAAGTGGGAGAGGGGGACGTGGACATGTTGACGGTTCCCTCCATGTGCATCCCCGCCGCCCCGTTGGTAAGGGCTCTGTACTTGAGGCGGAGCTTGTGGGGCAGGGCGGTGCCTTTGTACTCGGCTTGGAGCTCGCTGTGTGAGCTTGGAACTCCAGCCTCCTTCTGATGGTAGCTGCTGATGTCTGAGGAGGACGAGCAGGGGGACTCGTCATCCGTGGAGCCCTCCTTGTCAGAGCTCCGAGGTTCCCCGTCACTGGAGGAGGTGTCTTTAGTGGAAGAGTTCTCCTGGTAGAAGCCGCCTGCTCGTGGGCCTCCCTCATACGTGAGAACCGGGGGCTCTTCGTCCAGTGTGTTGAGGTAGCCGTTGTGCTGTGGGAACGAGGACTCGCCCTCCTCCGTGTTGCGGGTCAGATCAGGGGCGAAGGGGTTCTGTTGGCTTTGCTGCAGACCGCCCTCCTGCCCCTGGTAGCTGTAGTGATGGTGGCTCTCGCGCTGTTGTTGCGTGTCGGTGTTGTATCTCTGCTGTACGTCATCTGTGGACTCAGCACGACCTTCGGTGTAATCGTACTGAGGTGAATCCATGGTGTTTGTTCTCTCCAGCTTCTCAGCGACCTCTGTGATGTCTGAGAACTTGGAGGTGGAGGAGTGCTGCTGGGATCTGCTCGGCTGCTCCTCGGCCCGCTGGGTGTCCATTGGGTAACAGCCGCTGCTGGAGCGGTACAGGATGACGCTCCTCTGCGCGGAGGTGGCCTGAGGAGCTGGACTGGAGGCCTTTACGTGGCAATGCTGCTGTTGCTGCTGCTGGTGGTGTTGGTAGTCCATGGCACTTTCAGCCAATGGGGCGTTCTGCTGGTGTGGAGAAACCAGGGTAGTGTGGTTGCCATGGTAAGCTCCATTCTGCAAATCATTGGGCATCGCCTTGCTTTCCAGGCCGGCCATCTCCATAGTTGCGGGCTCCGTCTTTATGTTGAAGCCCATTGGTTCTGGGCTGTCACTGGAGGAGTCGTCAGACATGTCGGAGATGGAGCCCCGTGGAGAGTACTGGTGGAGCGCGTTGTGGCGCTCGCCGCGGCCCGACTGTTCGGTTTCAGACGAGTCTGAGTTCAGCATCACCTGGGATGCACTGGAGTAGCCGCTGCTTGAGAGGTAGGGGTTGGGGGTGCCGTTGCCGCTCCCACTACTACTGTTGACACAAGCAGCGCTGTTGGATAACTGCTGACTTTTCTCCATGTAGGATGCCGTGCTGATGAGGCCGAAGCGCAACTTGAGCTGAAGGAGCTCCGTCTTTATGCGAACATTCTCCTCGTTCAGCGCCATGACGCGGTTCTCCAGCACCATGTCGTTGAGGCGCCGCTTTTCCCTTGAGCGCTTGGCTGCTTCATTGTTCTTCCTTCGCTTTTCCCAATAGGAAGCATCTTTCTTCTCGTCGGAAATGAACTCTCGCTTGCGACGGCTACTCGCATTGGACTTGGAACCTTTAGACTGGCGGCTGCTCCGCGGTCCTTCTTCCGGAGAAGCGGATCGGATGCTGCCGCTGTAGGAGGAAAAATTGTCGACATCCATTGCATTCTTGTTGCTGGTTGATGGGAGGTGTAGACCCAGACTTTCCATGTTTTCCTAGCTGTTGGCCAGAGTGTAACTCTAGCAAAGGGCAAAGGGGGAAAGGGAAAATTCAAAACAAGATGAGACGACTGCTTTGTTGCTGAGGACTAAGATGCAGGATCTGCAAAAATGTCTTGATGAGGTATTTGTTCCTTGAAGGGATAGCCTCATTGATTTCTGTTATTGTTCAACGTTCAAGTGTCCATAATCGCCAGGAAGATTAAAAAGAGGTGGAACTTCAGAAAAACCTCAGACATTGGACAAGTGTTCTGAACGGGGAAAGACAAAAAAGAAGTAGGTTTGTTTTCGATCAAAGAGTCTTTCAGCTGTGATTTCCTCAGTCTCTGGAGCCTTGTTGGAGTGGATTTTGACTTTATCTTCCTCAATCTTTAGCAGAGCTGTGATGTCTGTCAGGCTGCTGCTCTCAGTGTCTTACGGAGGATGTAGGTCAGTCCGTCTACTTTGGGGGCTCCCTGAGGATCCGTTTCAGTGCTTCTGTTTGCTGGCCACTTACTGAGAGAAAATAGGGAGGGGAGAGAGGGAGTGAGAGCGTCAGATTGGATGTAAAACCACTAAGATTCATAGTAACATATATTTACATTTCAGTGAAATTAGACTCATGAACTGTAGTACAAAGCTTTAGTTTGGGTCCCTTGCATGTAAGGGATCAATACACAGTGTGTCATCACACACACGCTGCTGCGGCTGGGATTAAACATACTGTATGTGCTGCTGCTGCAGAGCTATTGTGTAAGAAGGGGCACTGTCATAGTCACATAACAGGACTAAAGAAGGCTGACCTGGAGCCAGCTCTGCAGAGACTGACAGATAAAGAGCTGAGGGAGGCACATAATGGACGGAGATGGGATGAATCAAAACCATTATGATATAACTCCAATTATGGTACAGTACATTAAAAATACTTATGTTAACATTTCTAAATTATATATTATAAAATAAATCACGAGGGAGCAGATTTAAAGAAATGCATCAAACTCAGGAGATCTCCGGCAATGCCTTTGTTGTAGGAGCCGTCACACTGTGGGAAATTACACAACTCCCCAGGCTGCTGCTGAACATCCTTACGCAGTGTCAAAATATGTAACAGCAGGAAGCCTCGCTCACCGAACATGTTTGCGATACCCACGCCGCTTAAACGCAGCACAGAGGGATGTTGACGACAGTCCGGCGTTACGTAATACTTAGATCTGCACTTGTTTTCGGCCACATGCTTCTGGTTCTCCTGCACTTCACAGCTGATATGCGGTGGTAATTAATAACACATCACTACACTGAACCCGGAGACCATGGTAATCAGGAAAACATATTTTTTTATAACACACACAGGGAAATTATCTAGGTCACTGTGCCTCCGGGTAACAATGACTGATTTTCATGCTAACTGGAGTTAGCACAAATATGAACTTTTATCATCACTCGATTGTTTTATTACGTAATCTTCACGGTTTTCGGAGCCCCCCCCCAAATTGGAAACTGGAATCATTGCAGCACAATTAGTTTCATGGAAGCTACGTTATGTTCAGTGATTTACTAGTCTCACCACTTCCGTTGCATGTAAAGATTGTCAACTCTAATGCAAAATTTCACATTTTGAATATTGAAATAATACAAGAAGCACAAGTATGCATATGACTATTGGTACAGGAGCAGTATTTAAGTATTTGCATTTTACTATTGTAGCCTTTGCCGCATCTTTTTTCATCCAGTACATCTCAAAAACGACGGTTCAAATTAAATATAATATACATCAGTTAAAGTATCTTATAACAGATTCCATGACCAGTCGATATTTCTGTCAGGACTTTGGTTTTTCATTTTGAGAGATTTAACTTCAAACTTCAGACAAGTATAGCTGCAGAGGAATTTAGAAGCTTTGTTTAGGAAACACCAAGCAGCTACTAAATCCCATTTGGGCTGCAATATTTGTCTGATATCTTTCATGGTGTGAGCAGAGAAAGCAGATCTGAGCAAAGAAACCCTGCCGACGTCTTCAATTATTTCAACTGTGCTGTGATGGCAGGAGAGCTGAACAAACTCCTTATCCCAAAGAGAGTTGAACAAAGGTACTTGAGTTAAACAAAACTGACTCACCTCGATCTTCTTTCACTACGCTGCAGTGTATTGTTCCCTAATGAAAAGCCACTTACTTCTCACCATCGAGTCAATGCTACATAGCTATTTACTATAAAATATATCGTAAGATTATTTAAATCATGTCTTTTCTTTCCTCGCAGTCAATGACCCTGTTACATAATCTCATTTTTATAAAATCCGCATTGAGACCTTTGAACAGCTCGACTTCGGCCCTGAATAATTAACCATTTGTTTACTCATGTCTGTTATGTTGTAACTGAAAGTCTATGCTGCAGGCTATTCTTCAAATTTAATTTACCCTTCAGTGCCAAAACAAGGATTTCACCGTCTCCTTCTCTCAAAGAACTGGAGTAAAGCTACACCATTTGGGAAGGGATTTGGACAGTACCATCAACAGATGTGGACAAATGTGGGGTCAGCCCCTCCCCCTCTCACTAACCCTGAATATTTTTAATAAAGACTTTCAAGGGAGGGAGGAGGCGTGAAACAAAGGCGGCGGGAAGGAAGCGTGCATACGTCTGCGTTGTCCCACTGACCTAGAAACGACGCTAAGCAGTAAACACTCCTCCTGTCTTTGACGGTGCGCCATTAAAATAGGTCAGTGGAGAGGGAGGCCAGGAGAGGAAAGTAAGGGAGTAACAGAGTGCACTCTAAAAATAGAGGGAGGTGAGGGGGAGGGAGCAGAAGAGTGATGGGGTGACATCAGTTTGTGGAAAGCAGAGGAATTGTACAGAATCTGCAGCAGGAGGGATAAAAGGGACAAACTCCAATACGTCATCTGATTATAAAGCACCGTTGATCTTCATGCAACATTAATCCCGGCTCTTGGAAGACGCCTTGTGCAGCGCGGAGCAATATGAATCAATAGCAGATGAACGTCGGTAGGGAGAGATAGGGAGATGGTGTTGACGTCAGAGCACACACCCTTCTCTGCAGCCAAATTCACACATAACAGGCTCTCTCTCAGGACTGCATGGGGATGGGCTGCCGTGGCTGCTCGTAACGTACGTGCCCTGAATTTCTCTTGTTGCAGAGCAAAGCTTGTGTAACGTGTGCATATTACATCGCAGCAGAAGCTACAGGTTAACTGGCCGTGAATGCTCTGCTAACTCCCCTATTTACCCTCCTCTATGTGCTCTGAACAAAGGCCAATACTTGAGCTACACAAAAAAGGGATTCTGGATATGGTACAATGTCTAATTGGCTTTTTCTGCAGAGGTTAATTTCCCATTTAAACCAATGATTAACTGCGGCCACTGTAAGCTGTCTTTTTTCACTCCTTCTGGCTGTGGAAAACACAGGTCTGAAGTAGTTCCCAGGCACTTGCCGCTCGGGAGGAATGCCTCACCTCTGACCTCCTCTGAGGCAAGTGTGAGTAAAACGCTTGGCATCCTCTTCCCCTCCTCCATCCTTTAAGTGATCCAACACCACACACGTGGAGGGGGCCCCTAGCTATGAGCCTCCATTTTGCCACAGAGCTTTTTGTGTCAAGAAACACATCTAGCAGACAGGAATCCAGACATTCCAGGTCAGCCAGTGAGACCCATTGCTGAGGGCCATTTAACACTTCCTATTAGCAATACACTTCTACCTCCACTCGTGACAGAACACTAGATCTTCAGGTGAATGCACATGTTTCCAGATAAACAGGATCTTATGATATTTTCAATCTGTCTATAACACAATTGAGTTTAGCAACCTGAATTCCCCCTACGGCATTACAGAAGTATGCCTTCCTTCATAAAATCTGTTAGTGTTTTGAAGATGACTTAGTCAATTAGTGACATGTGACTCATATTTTAAAAGCTTATTTTTATTTAACACTAATGAATAGACACTAAAGTTTAACAAACTAGGTCGCTGTGGTAACTAAAGGCTGTATGAATGAGTCCACAGTGTGCCCTGTTTCCTCATGTGTCTCCTCACCCAGACTCAGGTCTGACCTACATTCAGAGGTCTGGCTGGGAACGGAGCAAAGCAGACGGCTCTGAAACCAGACCAGCTGGCAGCGGCGGACTATAGGAGCTCACCAGAACTCTGGCCCGGCCTCGCCAGACAGCGGCTTCCATGCATTAAATCACATCCTGGATGTTCACTTGTTATTCTAATTTCAGTTACGCAAAGACAAAAGAAAACATACAATCTGGTTCTCTTCTGCTTTTTTTCTTTGTTCCACGTTTTCTCTTGGAGGAGACAGACTGAGAAAGTTAAAAATAACTCACAGACACTCAACAGCTGTGTGACGTCATCGATGAAAGCATTTTTTAAATATCCATGTGCTTTAGGAAAAGGCATTTGGTGTTAACTGTGGTATAAATGATGGGAAAAGGGAGCAGGGTGGTGTAAAGGGGAATCAATTAAAGGCCCCTGTGTGTCCCAGGAGAGAGCTGCTGTTTATTGCTTCTCCCCGCTGTGTGCTGGTTATGTCATACCCTCCAACTCCCTCAAAGCATTGCTCTGTGCTTTACTTAACACAACTCATGAGGACAAGAAAGAAAGAAATCACCCAGTGACTCACTTTGAATGAAAAAAAACAGACGTTTTGTGACTGTTCTCTCCTTTGAACTTGAACACCTAAAAATGTGGAAAAATGTTCAGCACATGTTGAGAAAGGGAAGTTTCAAAGACAATATGAAGCAAAAACATTATTTAGTTTTTTAATATATTACGTTGCATGTGTTCCCCCTGTAGTAGGCCTACTCTGTTATACTCCACAATGTTTAAAAACATATTACACCTGAAGCCCATCCTGAAAACGTTATGCATTTTATCTCTTTGTATATGTTCTACGGTTCTACCTCAACTATGAGTTTCACCCACATTTATTCAAATGTTGCATTAGCACTACCCTTTGTGCTTACCCATGCTTTAAACCAGACATGTGATTGCATCAGTCGACAGCCACAAATACTATTGAGCGATCTAATCGATCAAAGGGATGTAGTGACCTACATATGGACGACATTCATAAAGCCTACAGTCCGCAGCACGCCACGTGCAGGAGCTAATACAGTGTAGTATGCTACCCTGTGTGTCTGCATTAACCAGACAACACACAGCCAGCTCTCCCCCCATCCCTGGAAAACACCACCGTAGAGGAAATAACCTCGCCTTGACATTGAGCACACAACGTGGGATACGGCCAACCACGTTTCCCAAATATTTTACATGTTTCGTGTAAATAACAATGAACAATGCGACAAAACCGGCAACAAAGTAGCACATTAGCGCCGGTAGTGCCGTGTTTAACGTTACAAAAGCGACCGCAAACGTTTCAAAGTCACGGCAGAGCCGAGAATCGCCATGTGAACAATGACCGGCCACAAGCATCATGTCCTCACCTCAACAGACCGCGGAAACACCGATATTACCATGAATGAAATACATAAACGGAGATAGAAACAGACAAAGACAAAAAGCAGCCTTGCGCTCAGTCATAACATACCTCTCCGTGTCCTAGAGGGGGGAGAAAGATTCCGGCTTCACCGACACAAAGCTGTCTCGCTCCCGTTTCCTCCTTTTCCTTGCGCGTGTGGAAGAAACCTCCCAAAAAAGCCGAAAAGTTTTCGTCTCCCTCTTCTGTCGCAGCTCGGCTGAGTGGCGGTGTGGTGAGAGGCTGTGCTGGATGCTGTTTCTGTCTCTTGGCTCTGGCTGCCTGTGTGTTGTGCGCTGCCGGACCCTTTGCTCCAGTTTCTCCGGCTCCCTTGCTAGAAATATGTGTTAGTAGGTCAGCGGTTGCATAACAGCTCTTAGGCTGCCTCGTCACGTTGTTGTCCTCTGTCTCTCAGCGCAAGAGTCTCTCTCTGTTATTAGTCCCTCTCTTTTCCCCACCCCTCCTTCCCATTTCCACCTCTGCTCCATCATCCCATTTATTTTTATAACTTGGCCCTGTATGCATGTTACACAGACATACATCATATTACTGAGAGGTCCGATAATAGCATGCAACAGCATGTCCTTGACCTGTGCAAGTGTACACTCACTGTTGCTCATTATAGCCTTTGTTCCTTTTATAATCAAGCAAATTGAATAAAATGTATTCTGAATATAGGCTACTTCTTCTTTCACTACTTGCAAGCAAACCTTTGGAATGAACCTCAATGTGAACAGTTGAAACATTTTAAAGGAAATAAAGGAATTAATAGCAGACAATAAGGCCATATCATTTTGTGATCAATTTGTTTGAAGCGGCCACTGTGGAGCTACTGGACATATTTAAATCATGTGCATTTAAAACAACATCAGAATTTAACTTTGATGTGGAAGAAGTCTGATCTTTTACTTTGTTAATATTATAGTGTAACAATGCTCTCATGAGTCCTCCGTTCAAAATGTAACTTAAGTAAAAGGCCAAAAAGGATCAGCATCAAAATATTCTTAAAGTTTATCATTAGTAATGCATGATTGCTTTAACTTAAATGTTGCAGCTGGTAAAGGTGGAACTAATGTAAACACTTCACATACTGCCAGTCACCATACATAATAAATATTCTATTATTAGGTGATTTTCAACTTGTATTAATTACCTCAATCACTTAATTTCAGCATTCACTGATTTTAGCATCAAGGTCATTAACAGTAGGATTCATTCTGGTTTATTAACAAAATGTTGTTTTGATACAATTGCAAAATGAGTCATAGGCTTCTTATTTTTCTCACTCATTTGGGATAAATATAAGGCTATGTGTCAGCAGTGCATCACCGTGTGCAAAAGGACGGGATGTAGGTCATTGGGGACTGTTTAGAGAAATGCAGAGTATATGTGGTAAGTAACAGTTATAATACCTCACCAACCCACGTATTACACTGCTAGATTATAAAGCATGTTGAATATTGGATGCACTGAGGAAATATTGTTGCCTCAGATCGATCGTGTATCGGTTCAGATCACAACATTTTAATGTTTTTGCACTGTCGAACAGAGTTTAACCCTTTGTTTGATTAATATGGTCTTTATTGTAAACAATAGAAATGTGGCCATGATCTGGTATTTTTTGCTAATAATAACGTACATTCAGTAACAACAATAAATACTGGATTCTATCTAAGCTCATTTGAATATTATTTTTTTTTTGAAAAACCTAATTAAAACACACATTAAAACTATAGATCCCACACTGAAACTGCATCAATGCAAAGAAGCTTGAACCCACTCACTCTTTTGTGTGTGTTTTTAATGTCAATTATTTCTATTTTTTGTCCTTTGTGTGCCCTTTTTTTGTAAAAGATTAACTACATATTCTTTTAAACATATCTGTTAAATTGAAGGGATACACCAAATCATTGTCACTATTCATGGCCATTACAATTAATATAAAACACCTAATAAAACATGGATAATCTCTAATAAAACCTGAATTATACCATTGTTTTTTTGTTTATACTCTTACAGTCAATTTGTTTATGTTTAGTATCTTTTGGTTTATCTGCTTATGTGCTTTTCTATTATCCCATAAAACCCATTGTTCTCTTCACCACTACATTTCATAAGCAGTTGCGTCAGCCCTGTTTTGGTATCAGACTGACACATCCACTTCCAACCCACTTTCTCACACACATCCCTTCCCCCTACCTTGACTCAAAAAACACATGCACTCATTCACCTCACCCACCACCACCACCACCATTAGACCATGTTGGGGGAAACAGTGGCCTTGAACTTGTCTAGCTCCTTCCCCCACCAGTGCTCTGTTTTCGCCACCAACCCCCAACGCACTGCTCCATCTCTTCAGCTGCCTCTGCATGCAGGCATTCCCTTGGCAACTGTGGTTTGGTGGTGCCTGCCTAGCAACCAGAATGCTCTCGCTTCTGCCTATAAGGCTCGTGGCATGGGGGGGGGGCTGGATGAAGATTGATTGCAGACAAAAGATCTCATGTGTATCTCCTGTTGTTATCGTCATCCGGGGTCTCTGCTGCAGCGGTGTTACCTGTTTAACCTCACATGGTGGCATTACATATTATAATATGTAATAATCGTCATGCCATTTTCAAGCTCCTTCCTTGTTCTTGGCATTTTTTTATTTTGTTTTAGTAAAGACAAAGGTCATTTAAAAGTGGTAATGCTTCACTTCCAATCTAAAATGACATCCATAGCTTTTGTCTGTATGTGCAGAGTGTGTTGCAACAGCAGTAAGCACAATGGAGGAGATGACCTCTGTAGTAACACTTTGAATGAGTGAGTGAGTGAATGATCAATGATGATAGACACCTGTCGCCACCTGGTGTTGATAAAAAAAAGACTGAAAACTGAAGAATGTACCTTTAAAGAATAATGGCATTTGGGTCAAGGTTAATCATATTCTTTGCCAAAAATGAGTAATTGTGCATATATTTTGTGGCTTTTCTGGCCATTGCTTACATAATCTATTTCACAGCAGCACACCTGATGTCTATCTGCAAATGTATGCTCCATCCAGGTGTTGGATTCTGAACCTGTATCCTTCCCCTACAGTACATGAGGTCCAATCAGTCTCCACTGCAGCTGCCTTGATGCTAAAAATAGCTTTCGTACTGCTGACGTGAGTGATGACTCATGCAGAGTCTCACATCTCTTTCTGCATCCCTACACCACTCCCCTCTCCCTGGCACTGTCCGACACCCAACTCACCCCCTCTGCATATATCAGTAACCTTCATTCAGTTAGGGGGTGCTGACGAAAAGGTGGTTTGTCCAGTTTTAAAGCATTCATTAAAGAGGGTTATAAATCATTCCAGCACAAAAGGAAATGTTTGACATATACATATTCTTGCGCAGTGCACCTCTCCTCTCAGTGACTCAGAGCTCTCTCTCGGCCCTAGCTTGGTCAGCTTTCTACTTTTACCCCAGCTTATCCTTGCCTGTGTAATCTAAACTAGCTGAAAACATAACTTTAGTGCATATTTACAGATGTAACTCTTGATGAATACTGTATGTATGGCCTCTCAAACAAAAACAGCATCTAAGTTATTCAAAAAGATTTCAATCTCAAAGACAGTGTAAACTCTATCACAGCGAAACAAATTTCAGGTGAATTGTAATGTTAAATATACAAGAAAAAAATCGATCACAACAGATTTACCTAAAATAAACTTTTATTTCCAGGTTCATTTCGTTTATAGAAATCAGATACAGTAAGCAATATTAATATCACAGAAACATAAAAGCTTTACTGTCTTTTTCTTTTCTTCAGGACAGCATATCATAATGATATCTGTGTTAAAAACCTATGAACTACACATTGTCCCACTGTAGACAGAAATGGCTTTTATACCTCTGAGTTAAGTGAATATGGTGAAGTGTTGTACATTTTAACGGTGTACTATATGTTGTATACAAGTTAATGTCCAGTGTTTCTGATAGACCAGTTTGAAACCAGAAATAAATAGCGTTATTCAAATCTGAGGAATTATCATGATTAAGAGACATGTGGTTATTCTGGAAGCCCTGAGAGAAAAGTGGGACATTAAATTGTTATGATCTAATACATTTTCAGATGGAATTTTTTTTCCAGGATATGTTTCATAATTTAATTTAATGTCACCTTGTAAAAACGTATTTAGATCATACTTACAAAATGCCTTTGCCTATCCAGGCTTCCGTAGATATATCACACTGACATCTCTTTTAGATTTGCATTCATTAGACATAATACATTATTAAAAAACGAATATGTTGGTGTTCTTTCTGATAGTGATTTGCCGACAATCACAGAACAAACACTTTCCTAAAAGAAGCTTTTCCAGTGAAACAGGTGTCAGTAAGGGTAAGATCGATGGTTTGTGAAGATGTAGTGTGAAATCTGTCTGCTAACTTTAGTCTTTTAAGCGATCTTGGAGAGCAGCTGCTGAGAGAAAAGCATCTTGAGCTGAGCCACTTCCTGAGACAAACAGCTGATCTGAGACCTGAGACTGACGTCCTCTGTTGAATGCTTGGTGTGCCCGGAGCTCTGAAGGGAGGAGGCGTTATAATGGCGAGAGGACGGACCCTGATACTGCTCCCCAAGACCACCATAGGCCTCCTCCCTGGGCCAAGGGGCCTGACTCTCTATCCGACCCTCCAGTCCTGCCTGCTGCTGGTTCCTCACCTGGATGTTTGGCCACACTGTGGCTACAGGGGGTCCATTGTGCCTGGTAGCTGAAGATGGAGATATCTCCCCTCCTTCGCTGCAACAAGAGGGCCCTTTGAAGCGGAGCTTGTGCGGGAGGCTCCTCAAACCCTCGGGTGAGTCTTGTCTGTTTACATACTGACTCTCGTTGACCTCAAGGAGACAGGTGTGGGAGTCGTAGCCTTGCTGCTCCTTCACCACCTCCCTCGGAGAAGGCCCAATATACTCATTTGGAGATTCATCAAAAAATACAGGGCAGGCCATGTTTGAGCTACATAAGGTGGATACACCCGACTCCTCGGATACACTTTGACGTGACAAAGGCCCGGCCCCCCTTGGTTCATAGATGGGACCCTGATGTGGAGGCTGAGAATGGACGTGGTGGATGTGGTTGGGGTATGAGGATCCATCTGTGTGAGACTGGTAGCGGTTTGTGGTACCGGGTGTTGGGTGAGCACAGAGTGGTGCAGACAATGGTAGAATTGAGACTTCAGACGGGTCCTTGACCAGGCCAAAGCGAAACTTCAGAGCCAACACCTCGGCCCTCAGATGGGCGTTCTCCTCCAGCAGGCCCAGCACTCGCCTCTCCAGCACCATGTCATTGGTTTGCCGCTTCTCTCTGGACCGTTTGGCTGCCTCGTTGTTTTTTTTCCTCTTGTCCCAATAGCCGTCATCTTTCCTATCGTCAGGGATGAACTCTCGTTTGCGGCGTGCAACGTTGGCGATGTCTTCATCGCAGCTACTGCCTTCTCTAGCTTCTGTCTTGGCAAGGCTCTCTTTGTGATTGAAGGGAAATGTGTGACCCAGGAGGGTTCGAGCCAGCTGGCCTCCCCTGGAGGTGAGGATGGAAACAGCCTCATCTGTGAAGGATGCAGCCCTTCCTCGAGGCCTTGACTCTGGCCCCTTTACAGCCAGCGGCGAGGGCGCTGACAGCTCGTGAGCAACACTTCCCACAGTCTGACCCGTCATGTTCCAACACTGATTTCACACCTGAAGGAGCGGGGAGGTATGTGAGGATCTTACTGAGGTTGTAAAATGTGCTGTAATGGCACCATCTGGTGGTGTACAAATACACAAACATATAGAGGGGTGACCGTTTGTTTACAATGTTGCAAAACATATCGTACTGTTACATGTTGTTTTGGATAAGACTTGAATATAATAAAAAATAACTATAAATATAACTTATATCCAATAAATAATAACAACAAGCATTACAGTGGGATAAAACTACATAAATACAATTTCATAATAATTGTCTTATTTTAAGATTATTGTTGTTTGTCACTCAATCCACAATAAATCAGTGAAATGTAATAAGTATATTTTATAGATCAAATGTTAGATACAAACAGTTCGTATTGAGAAAGAATAGAACACGTGATGGACAAATGTGACAGACTTGTCTGTGATTATTCATTTAACTAGCTAATTTCCCTTAGAGTATGATTTAGGATTGAGTATTTTTCATTTATTATTCAAACTTATTTTCTACCCAGTTACCTTAACAATATATTACAGTTCCTATTATCTCGGTCGATTTTTTTAAATTAAAACCTCAATAGATCACTGATCAGCGCTCCGTTGTTTACTTTTGTAATAAATCCCATATACATTCCTAAGCTATTTCACCCGATGAGATGATAAAGTAAACAAATGATGCAGAAACTTTCTTAAACATGATTAACTAGATCCATCTCAGGATAAGTAAGGAAATCTTATTTACAAACCAAACAGCTGCTGAATGAACCCTTTGATGAATCTCCTCAGTCCAATTGAGTGGAACAGCACAGGTCTCTGGATGTTCCTCCTCCTTAAAAAGCTCTGTGCGGTTTCTTCTCCCACTCATCGGTTCAGATGGGGTCGGATCGTCGGATCCTCACCCCGACTGACCCCACCTCCTCCTCCCCCCCTCCCCTCCTCCCCTCCTAACAGGAAGACCGCTGAGTGAAACCAGCGGAGACATGAAGAACAAACAACAACAAACCGGACAGCCACCAGTCCTGACAGGTTGTTTGAATAGTGATTTATGAAGTCAATGCAGCCATGCCACTGACAGTCAAAGGACTAAATAGAGGAGGATATTTATATAACAAACAGTTAGCCATACCGTACGCCTTACATACTTGTAACGTAACTTACATTTCATGAAGTTACCGACAGTTAGTTTACTTTCCCGGCGCCTTTGCTGCCACAGTAACATTTTTATCTGTCAGAAAGTACCGCCTCAGACACAACACATCTTATTTTCAGTGAAAACAACAGATTACTGGTTTTATGGCACGTTTAGCTAGCTGTTGCTCTCTCTATTTATATTAATTAATGTCACAAGTAGGTCGTTCTTGACTAGCTATAATGCATTTGTGGCTAAAGGGGTAACTGAAATACGAACAGGGAATACAAAAATCATAAAGAGTTGACAGTAATGTGAAGCTCTGCTAACCTCATAAAGGTTAGAGCTAACATTAAATGCTAATGTAATAATAATAATAATAATAATAATAACATTTGATAATATGCACGAAACACAATGTAGAACTTGTTTTATTAGTATTTTGTAATTAAGACATTTAAATGATTATTTTTACTTTATTTAGAGTCAGTTAACATTTCAGTTACTTCAAATGTAACATAGATACACATACATGAAAGCAAATAAAGTATATTAATGAACATAAAACGTCAAAATTACAAAAAGTCAGGGGTCAAAATGAATAGATTGCAAATTAATTAAAAACGTAAAAATGGTGAGAGAAGAAATTATGCAAGGGTTTCACACGTATTATACTAAGTAATACATTTTGCTTAATTGAACGAGTAACTCATGAAGAAATAACCAAGTTTCTGTTTTTACTATTCACTGGGTGTCTAAGATTATCATTGACAGTCTTCCACTTAGAATAAATACCGGGCTAAAAAAAACATTTTTTATTGTGATTTTAATACTATAAAGTAGATTAGGTAATGCAGTTTATAAAAGGCCTGTGTGGACAGAAGTCATGGTGGCTGGAGTTGTCCTCATTTGCTCTTTGCAGGTGAGCACCAATAACGAGGAGTCAAGGGTAACCTGGCTACAAGGAAAAATGTGAACATGTACTTTTTGTTTCTCTCCAAACACATATTCAACCCCAACATACAGTTAGGAGACACACCAGTTCCAAAGAAGGATGTGTAATATCAAACGCCTCTTCTTTTTCAGAGAATGATGAGCTCACGGTGTAAGAACAACAGAAGGTCATCTCCGTGTTGCTGCACCTGTGAGTTAATCTATGAATTTTATGACCATGTTTTGTAGACGAAGAACGTAAAGTGCCTTTAAGAGAGATTGAGTCATTTGAATGCCAGTGGATAGTGTGAATGGAAAGAGAGCAGTTATGCAATACACAGAGAGAGCGAGAGCATTTGAGGACTGCTCGGTGTTGGAAGTTCAGTTGGGGTGAGGTTGCACAGAAAAAAGGAACATTGTTCCATGAGCGAGCTAGTGATACTTCCTCCCTTCACATGGAAACGCTGATTTCCCTGTCTCATAGTCAAGCTCACCAAAACAAAACAAGACAGCAGTTAACTTCCCATTCTTTAATTTATGCAGATCGTCTCTTTAGCAAAAACAATGTCACTATTGACCTGTTTGTATGACCGTAACAGATCCGTTTGAACACGTTGATGCACGGCTTTGTGTGCACAGAGGTAGAGAGCGCGTTGGGGGGGAAATTCTGTGAATCAAAAACTGTACCACTGTCCCAAGGTTCAGCTGAATGACCTGCCAACTAATTATATTAAATGAAACATTTTGATTTCAGTTCCTGCCTTTCCAAGAAATGCTAGCAGCTGCCTGAATCACGGGGTTACACTGGAAAAAAGGATCTGTCTTAACAAGTCATTTTTGACTTAATCTAGTTTACTTTAACAAACACAAAATTACTTCTTTGCTGAGATGATTTCATCTGTGTCTCAACTTTTTGATGCATTTTCTGATTCTACATGGGAGATGTTTTTCCAGGAATCTCATCTCAAAGATTAGCGCTTCTGTGAAGTTGTGCTTTGAGCTTAATGCTAACATCAGCATGCTAACATGATCACAATAAAAATGCTAACAGGCTGAAGTTTTAAAGGTATAATGTTTAACATGTTCATTAGCTCTGCTTAGCTTGTCAAAAAGCTAACATTTTCATATTAGTCGGTGCACAAACTGAGGCTCATGGGAGTTTCACTGTTGCAGGTATTTGGTCGTGAACCAAAGTATACCACTATATCAAGTCAGTTAAGTTAGTACAAGTTATCCAGAGAGGAGCCAGTGAATTTCAAACCATGAAAGTCATTATGACATTTCATGACAATCCATTGAATGTTTGAGCTTTTTCAGTCCTGGCCAAAGTGGTGAACAGACACAAATGTTCCTGGAACATTTTGCTTATACTCAGAGACTGTGAATTGACTTAACATCACCCCTACCCTCCATGACTCTAATCCTAACCCCATGTGCTTTTCAGAAGATCGATGCTGTAACAGTTAGCAAGCTACTTCACTGGACAATGGACATTCTGTATTATCTTTCATGGATAATGCAACTGCAATATTATGCAACGTATAACAACTTGGGCAGAAAGCACAACATCCTTTGTACTCATATTTGGGATGACATTTTCCCCATTGGAAGCCAGTTTGCAATTTAAGCAGGGGAACAAGGAAGCTCTGTTTCTGAGTGGCATCAAGAGCATGTGGGTCCCCAGGATACCCAGAGGAATCTAAGCTGAAAAAGACGTAATTCTTTCTCGCATTCATTTATGTCACTATCACCTCATATGACAACACTGGATGCAGGATGAACAACAGATTTTGCAGCTGTGAACTCAGCTTTCTGAGGTCAATAAAGCACGTACTGAGGAATCTATTGCTACAATTTACTACATATAACATACTGTACCATAAACATTGATTTGACATCCACACAAATTTCTAAATAAAAAGCAGAAGAAGAAGAAGAATACCAAACCTTTTTGACTTTTTAACTGCATAGTGATGTGGAGCAGTAAGTGCACATCCAAACCAACATAGTGAAATAATGCTTTAAATAGTTTAAATAATCAATGCCAAGAAATGCAGAAACGTTAGATAAATCAGCTTTGCAAATATTTATAAGAAAGAAAATGAATTCAACATGTTTGTAATGACTTCAATGATAAACATAATTGGGTATGGTGAGAAACAGTGAATTTAGTGTAAGATTTAAATTCTTCTTATAATGCCCTTTTAAAACAAATAGACATGAGACACTAGTAGCAGCTTTTATTGCAGAGGTCCTTTCCTGGTACATTGTGTTCTTGCAGAAAATAAATCATTGCTCATTCTTTATTGCTTTACATGAATATTATGTGATGCTACTTTATAACCTCATTACTCTCATATAGATTACATCAAATGGCAGCATATGTTCACAGCAGAACGATGTGGGTGGGTTTTCATTCTTCTAACTTTGCATGAACAATTTCAGATTTGCTTTGTCTTCAGAAAGTCTCCTGGTCAAGACTTGGTTAAAAGGGTTCTAACAAAAAGGCACTATCCTCTGAGCTGTATCAGTTATGGTGTTTTTGATTGACTTTGCGTAAAAGTCAAGATATCTTAGCTTTGATTTAGACTATTCTTTAATTGTCTCTAGTAAGTCTGTCTTTCAATTGCAATAATAAATCTCATTTTAAGGCTAGGAGCTAGTGAATGTATTATGTCAAAAACTTGTCAGAACATAAGTATAAATGTGTGTGGATGTTCATTAATGTGTAGTGCAGCTTAAAACAAAGGCAGAAAGTCCCCTGAGCAAACAGCAGACACTGGCCTCGTTTGACTCTGTCTTTGTGTACTCTCAAGTTCAACTCAGGGGACTAGCCCCCCCCCTCTCCCTCCCTCCCTCCCTCCATTCCTCGATCCAGTTGGAATCACGGAGCCTCTCTGCAGCCTCAGCTCGGCAGCCTCTGCTCGGCAGCCTCAGCTCTGAAGCGGCTTTCACTGCTTTAATCCTCATCCTGCTTTAGGACATCAGGCCAAGATTCACATTTTGGGAGGTTGCGTAATTGAAAACACACAGTACAGTAATGAACTACACACAGCTGTACAAAGTTACAATTAAATAGCAGAACGGATATTTTTTATGCAGATAAATAGATAAATATTTATCGGCATTTAGAAAATCTAACCCATTTCCTCAGTTTGATGGATGGCAGTGATAGTGCTGTCCTGAGGTCGCAGGGGCTTATAATGATCCACAAATGGTATCTGAATGTGGGTTTCTATGTGACTGAAATATGTCTCCGCTTCTTTTCAGTAACACTGTTCTGCTGGGTTCACACAGTGTCACCCTTCTCTGAGTTTTACAGCGTGTCTGTGCAGGAAAGAAAACAATACAATGCTTGAAGAGAGTCCAATGGTTTCAAATGACTTGATTAGTTTTTGTTATTAAAATCCATAAAAGCTGCAGTTTTAAGGTCGAGTCTTGATGTCAAATGGCTAATATGCAATAATACAACTTCGTTTTAAGAGTTTAATGTGTTTTCCCTATAATGCGGACAGACTGTCGTCAAAAGTCAGAAACAAAAATGGAATTTTCTCCATATCTCCACAGAGGAAAAAGAAGAGATAGAGGGAATTTAATTACAGTAAATCTGTCCCCAGTAAACCTTCCCTCAGCATCTTGATAAGCGGTTGGTACGGAAGTAGAGAATATGATGCTTTCTTTCATGGAAAACTATCATATTAACTGGGTTTGATGATCCATATTTATTAATACTCTTCGCTTGCAGTGGGGGTTTACAGAGAAGAAATCTGCACGTTTGTACTGCCTTTGCCATTTTCCAACTTTAATCTGTTTAGCTGCTTAGATGAAATAGGAAAAGTTAAAAATATGTAATACTTCATGTTTTGTTCATTCTTCAGTGCTTGTTTATCAAAGGCTTGAATATTTCCCCTAATGAATAGTGCGTGCCGAATACCCTCACTCGAAGTATAACATTACGGAAACAGGGAATGATGAATTAGAAAGTGGAAGTTCAAAGGGGGATTTGTGCGAGACTTTGTTTGTTCTTTTCAGGGCACTACAGAGCAGAACAGAGTGTCCTCATTCAAACCCTAAATCTCAGAATCAATTACCCTTAGAACGCTGCGCTACAATAAACTCATGTTACAGATGGAGCCTCAAAACCATCCCTAACCTATTAAACTCTACCTCCTGTATTGGCTTATTGGGCCATTATCATGTATTGATAAGCGAAATCAAAAATGGTTAGGCGGCAACCTCTGGCTGTTGTAATTATGACAAGGAGGAAGTCTGATGCCGTAGTATAGATACTGATATAAAAAACACAGTCAATGCAGTCTATGAAGGCACAAATTATTGGTGGAAAGATGGGCTAAAAACACAGGAGACCACTGTAGAGTATGTGGGTCGTAATTTCTTAGACACAGAAACAAGAAAGGAGTCCTCATTAGCACAGTGACCCTCTAAAGACTCATGGAGAAGACATGGTGAAGCTCTCAATGCAATACCTGTTGGCCAAAAAGGTCCTGAGGCCATCAGAGGAAAAGTTCTTAATGGAATCTTTATTAGAAGCATTGCCTAAACAGTCCGGAAGCCATCGATGGAAATGTCATCAGATATGTCCTGGTGCAGCCACATCTTTGTAAAGCACATTAAACTACAGTCCAGATATTCGGTCCAACTCCTAGCTAACAACGTTATGTCATCCATTATTAGCCATGATCTTACGTTGCCCATGATGAGAGGGGGGAGACGCGACTTATATCTAATTTCCTCCATAAATCTGGACCCTGCTCTCCTCCTATGTCTCTTCAGTTTACCCCTTACTTATATATATAACTTTATTCCCGTTACAAACATACTTTCTTGAAACCAAACCACAGTATTTCCCTTAACCTTACAAAGTAGTTTTGTTTCCACACATAACCAAACCACATGTTTAAAACTGTGACCAATTTGCAACGTACGGGCAGATACAGTTCGCCCTGTCGGAGGCATTATAATGGTAGTGATAACATCTGATAACAGCAATTTAATGGAGATGTTATAACTGATTTAAGAGGCTGTACAGCTCTTTTCATGATGGGTAACATGGTCAGGTGAAATCAGTGGAGGGCCCCTTTAAAGCCAATATATTACAAACAGATTCCCCTTGTTCTTGTTTACCTGGAAACTCTGATGTACACAAAAGGTAACTCTGAACCCCATAAAACAGCTTCCTTTTGTAGGTGTTATTTACCTGTTTGATTGTATTTTAATAGTGTTATACCAAAACAAGGGATTACGTATGGTAACGCTTGTTATATAAACACAGGCGGAGCCCTCTACTGGGTACTCCCCTCGATCCTATCATGCAAGCATTCATCCACTGAGACTTTCTAGACGTAGCCGGACCCTGGGCGGGCCTACCTGAATGCGCACGCATCTCACCGCATAAAAGGAGGCCTCGCCTCCTTACGGCCCGTGCACACAGCGGTGTGCGTTGAAAGCTTCACCATTCACTTTGAATGGGGTGACGTCACTTTTCGCCGAACTGCATTGTGGGAAGCGAAGCGGAGCTCACTGCAAAAGTTGAGAAATGTTCAACTTTTGAAGCTTCTGAATCTTCGGTGGAAGCGTCAGCCAATCAAATCCCGTTTATGCAAATCTGCCAGTACAAG
>NW_011335974.1:30315-54060 GCF_000735185.1 Notothenia coriiceps
TAGCCAATCAAACCGCGTGTATGCTGGGAGAGACACACCGCAGGTCATTTCCTCATATTTCAAAAAATGGAGGAGAAATTAGTCATATCGTTAGGGAATCACCCGGTCTTGTACGATCAGTCCCTGTTCACCTACCGGGATACAAACCGGAGGAGCCAGGCATGGAGGGAGGTGGCAGAGACAGTGGGTGAAACTGGTAGGTTTTCGCCTGTTTNATCGTGAGATTTTGAGTGACAACCTCCTTCCATCAGCAAGGGCATTGAAGATGAAATGTGGCTGGGTCTTTCAGCATGACAATGATCCCAAACACACCGCCCGGGCAACGAAGGAGTGGCTTCGTAAGAAGCATTTCAAGGTCCTGGAGTGGCCTAGCCAGTCTCCAGATCTCAAACCCATAGAAAATCTTTGGAGGGAGTTGAAAGTCCGTGTTGCCCAGCGACAGCCCCAAAACATCACTGCTCTCGAGAAGATCTGCATGGAGGAATGGACCAAAATACCAGTAACAGTGTGTGAAAACCTTGTGAAGACTTACAGAAAACGTTTGACCTCTGTCATTGCCAACAAAGGGTATATAAACCTATCCCCTGTGTGCCTTGGCATTGACCAAATACTTATTTTCCACCATAATTTGCAAATAAATTCTTTAAAAATCAGACAATGTGATTTTCTGGATTTTTTTTTTCTCATTTTGTCTCTCATAGTTGAGGTATACCTAGGATGAAAATTACAGGCCTCTCTCATCTTTTTAAGTGGGATAACTTGCACAATTGGTGGCTGACTAAATACTTTTTTGCCCCACTGTATATACTAATAAAGGGCTGGCTTATCTAAAACTCAGTCTCAGTGGATGATTGTTTGCATGATAGGATCGAGGAGAGTACCCATAGAGTCCAGTAGAGGGCGGAGCCTGTGAGAGATATAACACTGGGAACATTTTAATGTGAGATGTTGAGGGTGATCTTTCATTTGAATAAAGCCAGATGTTAATAAACTCAAACAAAATCCCCTTTGGTGCTTGTAGCACAAGCAAGTTAAGTTCTGTTGGTCTGTATGTATAAGTATGCTTCACAAATGTTGTTAAATCATGGTGTTTGCTTTTCTCTGTTTGTCTTCCCTCAGGGTCTACTATCTGTGCAAGGGTATGCGACAGAGATAGAGAGAGAGGAGCTCTGTAATGTGATCACAAACTCCATCATCTGACATAATCAGGAGGATTCCGTGAGTGCTGAGTTACATAAGAAGATTTTCTTTCCTAGCACAACCCTCACCCAGATTTGAAACAACTGCCACAGACTGCCACCTACAGGTCAAGTTCTGACATTACTTGTGAGGATGACTCATGAAATGCCTAAGCTCTTATGTATTCTGTAAAAACTTTTTGATTCTGCTTTATACAGGGCAGATGTATCTTAGAGTAAAGCACTTACAACACTTAATTTACATATGATATAACTTGTGTTAAAGTCAGCTGCCTAAAGGGACCCTATTACGCACATTTTCAGATTCATATTTGTATTTAGTGTCTCTACTGTGACATGTCTCCATGCTTTAATGTCCAAAAAGGGGGGGGTGGGGGTGTGGGAGAGAAACAACTTTGAGATTTAAGCCTTTGCAGACCATTTACATGAAAGAAATCGATATAACCAACTACGGAGGAGGAAAAAAATTGTGTCAAATGTAGAGTCAGCTTTACAGCATTAGTGGTCTTTATTACAATTTTGAAAATGAAAACAACAATGAAAAGACTTTAAAGCACTCTTTTGAGGATAGAAAACACTGTACAATAATATATTTTCCGTTGATAAAAAAAGATTATGTAAATAAATATGTTGCTTTTAATTTTAGATGTAAATAAACAACTGAGCGAAAAATGCAGGTTATTTACAGTTTTAAATGCTGCTTGATGCGAGAGACAAAAGCATAAATTATGTTCTTCTTAAATTAATAATCCCCAAACAGACAAACATAAAGGAAGGCGACAAAAATGCATAGCTCTCCATTTACTGTCATCACATAGTTTAAAATATGTTTTATGGTCTGGTTTTGTATGAATTACAAGCAGGATTACTATGAACTAAACCTGTAAATGGAAATCAGACTAAGATATCATAAAAGCAGAAATGTAGCGAAGCATTAAGCAGTCATGACTCTGTTCAGCGTGCCATGAGATACTACAACTGTGTATTGTCTTATAACCCGTAGTACACACAAATAAATATAAATTTATTTTTGTAGGTCGTTATTTTGTTAGTGTTAATGTTTTCTGTATACATGCCAACAGTGTACAGTGTTCATCTAACTGGCTCTTACAAAGAATACTGATTTTATATCTGTATTGCTATTTTTATTTATAAGTCAATGAGAGAACAACCTAATCTCTTTTTACATTTGAGTCCTAACATCTTACTGAGAAAGTCTTAATCTACTCCAAAGTTTTGTATAATGTATGCCTTGATTATCACTGTGAGTTCACTTAATCTCATCTTGAGCCTAGACTGTTAAATGAAAGGAAAACACGGATCCAATAGTGTAAAATATGGCATTTCTTTAGCCAAAAATCAAATAAAAAAGTGTAAGATAAATTAATTGTAACAAGCCTACCAATAGTTGTGTTTCAATCCTCATGTTGCTTATCTACATGTGGGCATGTGTTTACCAGCCAGATGATCAAGTGCAGATTTCAAGGTAATATTTTGAACATTTTCAGTTGATTTCTTAGGTCGCTGTCGCCCCAATTCTGCTGATCAGTGTACTGATTTGGGTCATAGAAAAAAACTTGAACGAATAACAAATATCAAAAATTATGCCTGTTTATTTCTGTGTGTGTGTCAGCATCAGATGTGTCTCTTCATGTGCAGAGCCAGGTGGTCGGAGCGGGAGAAGGCCCTCTGACACATTAGGCACTCGTAGGGTTTTTGTCCCGTGTGCTTGCGGTAGTGACGCGTCAGCTCGTCTGAGCGGGCAAATTTCCAGCTGCAGCCTTCCCAGGAACACTGGTACGGCTTTTCCCCTGAAGAGTAAACAATACAACCGAAGATAAATCACTGAGTCACATATTTAAGTTCTCCTATCAGGCAAAATGCACTTTTGTATGTCTTTTATACATAAATATGTGTCCCCGGTGTGTAAGGGAACTAAAAAACAAAACCCTCTCTTTTCCTCCGTACCCAAATCTTTAAAAACGAAGAACATGTTATGGCGTTTCATCACGGCAGCATTTAGCTGAGTATCTGGGTAGACTTCTTTTCTTTTTTTTAAAGCTACGGTCACAGAATCAGCACTTCTCTAACAGGGCTGAAGTAGATATGAGGCATGACTAGAATGGGTGATCTTTTTTTTTCTTTTTTCAGCAAAATACTTAATCGACATGTTTTTTATATATTTGTATATGTCTGAGACATATAATATATGCCTAAAAATAGCATAATAGGTGACCTTAAAGACTAATATATTTTTCAATGGGGCTTACCTGTGTGCGTGCGCAGGTGAGCCTTGAGGTGTGAGCTCTTGGTGTAGGTCTTGCTGCAGTTGGGGTAGTCGCAGCAGTGGACGGCAGGCCTCTTTTTCCCCATAGCCCTTCGACCGCGCTTCACCTCCTCCCCACAAGGGGGCAGCTGGGGGCCCATCAGCAGGGTCTGCTGGTGGAGAGCCAGGTGACTGGAGGCCTGGCCGTGGGTGTAGTCACAGAAGAGGTTGTGGTTAAAGTGTGGCATGTAGCTGTAGTGTCGTGGGTCAGGGGTCACGGCTTGATGTGGGATGAACCCTCTGTCGGGGAGGGGCACCATGGAGGGGTGCTGCTGGGGGTAGTAAGGGTTAAAGTCCCAGGATGAGACCTTATTTCCTCTGCTGTGCCTCTCCACACTGCCTCCCTGAGGGAAGCCGAACTGATCTACGTTAGGTAGACTATGAAACCTACCCGATTGGTCGCCGTTGTAACCATGGTGATACAGCTCCGGCTGGACGGAGGGGAAGGTCTCAGCAGGGGGCAGGAGCTCCATCAGGCAGCCTGTGTTCACCTGCACATGCTCCTGGGCTGGTTGCTCATGGTACTCTGTGTGAGGGTCCGACTGTGGGGGTCCCTGATCCTTGTTATCCAGAGAGGGGTCGAGGTCGGGAGATGGACTGCTCCATTCAGACAGCAGGAACTCAATGTCCCAGGATTCTCTGCTGTCATCCTCAGTTATTTGCTGTGAGACCTGTAGCTGTTCAGAGCCGCTGGGCGACAGTTTGCTGCTGAGAGAGTCCAGAGGGAGAGAGCCGCCCTCTGACTCCCACACCTAGACCATGTTGGAGAGCAGAAGTCAGGATGAAACAGGGAAACCAGTGTGACAAGAAGATTCCTGCACATGATTTTACATTTAAAGAATAGGTCACTATTTTCATCATAGGGACAAGTTTGGCTTTTAATTGTTCAAAAATGTTTGCAGTGTAATTGCATTTGACATAATAAACATTTGATGTTGCTCTGTATCTCAGAAGAGCACCTTCAGCTCATTAAATACAAATAAATAAACTATTTAGCCAAAATATGAACACCCGAACACATTATGTCTGTTTGAAAACCTATTAAAACCCCAAAAAACTGAAAATCATACATTTTATTGTAAGGTTGAACTACTGTTCCTTTCAACAAAATGTGACTATTTTCCACCAAATTGACCCATCTGTATGTGTTGAATACAGTTTTTGGCATTTAGTAAATAAAAAAGAAGTACATTCATAATTAATTATTTATATAAAAGAAAAAAGGTATATCAAGGGTTAGAATTATAATTAAAAAAAGGAATGAATATTAAAAGTTATAACCAGGAATGGAGTTAAAAAAACAAGTAAATGAACTCAATGTAACTGAAATATAATTTTAATAAATATTATGTTATGACAATTAATAGACACACCCATATGTCTATGTGTACATTGAAAGAGTTACTGGGTGCTGCATTTGCTTCTTTTGCTCATACTGGTTGTTGAAAGATGAGTTGTAGCTAACTTGAGTCTGTGTTAATCCCTCATTCACCAAGTATCTTCTACATTTTCACTTTCAGTGCAAAATTCTACCTTTGTGTTAGAATCCCTCCACAGTGGCTCAGTAGGGAAACACTGTCATCGGAAAATTTAGAGTGGGAAATTTGGACTTAAAGACTGTAACTTCACAAATTCAATGAGTCGTCTGGATGAAGTTCACTTTAGGGAGGGAAATGTTTGCGGCCACGATGGACAGCACTGTCACCAGTAACTCATAATGTCCGATAGACTTGAAAAATGAATTATAATCTAATAAATGTATTGAAACGGGACATAACATTTCCCTTTTCAGGCTTTTTTCAGATAATGAGCTGCAGTGGAAGAAGCATTTAGATCTTTAGCTTAAGTATAATAACACCACAGTAAAATTCAAAGTGCTACTTAAGTAAAAGTACATTAGCACCAAAATATACCTACAGCACCAAAACTAAAAGTACTTATAATGCTGTTTGGCAAAGTAAAATATAATATATCAGTGGATTGAATTTTTACAAATACAATATTTGTCTCCATAATTTGTAGTGAAATAGTAAGAAGTACAAGTACCGCAAAAATAAACTTGTACTTGAGTAAATTAACTTTTCGGACTTTTCACAAATAATTTTTTTCATACGACATTAGCAGATGACTTAAACAACTTCCAAAAAGTGCACTGAACCAGCCTTAGTCTCCAGTTAAACATGATAGCGTTCAGTTAATATCAAGTGAAATAACGAATCCTTTATCTGTGAAACACATTATGATATAAACCATGAGAATATCCAAATCAATTGTTTTCTCTCTGTCACTGTGTAGGATTGAAACGATGAAGTCGGACGATACTTACTTTCATATTGTCGCTGGACTGAGCGAGGCTGGAGAAGGAGCTGAAGGAAGGGAGCGCAGCCTGCGTGACAGCCATCGAGCACTTTGATATACAGACGATTGTCAGAGGTAGGAACACAGAGAACTTTCTTTTGTTGCTTTTTATTCTTCACATGACCATCCTCAGCTAACAGAAAGTCAAAGCCCAGTTTAGCAGGCCGCCCGGCCCAGTTACAGTCCGCTAAAAGGCCCAGAATGAGGATGTTAAAGCTGCCTCCTTTTCTCCATTACCCCCCCACTATCTCTCCCTCCTCTCTCTTGTCTATCTCTGTCAGCTGCATGTCTCACTTCAAATCTCTCTTTTTCATGTAGGTTTTGACCGTTAGTAGGTGGAGCGTAAGTGTGACTTACTCTGCTCGATTCCTTTTTTTATTCCTTTAAGATTGAATGTTTACATTCTCACCACATTCAATGTAATCCTGTTCTGTGGGATTCAGAGCAAGGAACTCATGAGCGCTGAGCTGGCACCAGAAATGCATCTTTTATTATCCAGACGAAAAATGTAATTTTACTTCAGTACTTAACTGAATCGGTTAATTTCCCCAGTATCTTTCAAAGGGCAACTACTTACAACCTTTGATTTGCAAATAAAATAAAATGCAAAAGTAATATAAACACAACTACTTATGGCTGCAATGTCAAAAAGGAAAATGTAATATTAATATAAGGATGGAAAATACTTTTGTGATTTTTTCTTTTAATTACAAAAAAGTATTGCTGTGTCTTTCTTTGACAGTGACTCTTACCTACGTCTAGCAATAAACAAATCATCTCAATGACGAGTGGGTTTGTCATTGGATGCCTGAAAATACATCCAATGACAATATTGAAAAATACAATATGAGAAAGTATAAATAACACAAATTGATTGATTTGGACCAGAATGCAGGTATAAAACAGTTCCCTCAAACTCTAATGCAAATGTATATGTGACGTAGAACCCCGACATGTTCCACTCACTCACTTGAACCAACACCAAATGAAACAACCCAAGGACAAGGTGTAAAAGTATTTTGTATTTCAAATACAATAAACAAATTGTCTTTTAATTGTGTTCTATTAAAAAAGAAATGAGCAAGCGGCCTATATTTCTAAAGATAGAAAATAGCTAAATATATCAGGATAATGCAATTATTACAAACAAGTGATAGAAAATAGAAGAGGTAGCAGTATTATAGACTGCTGATAAATGATCCACTAACACTGCAGAGTAATACTCTCCATGTTAAGTGAACACGGCTATCAGATGTCTGGTTGCTATCTTATAAAGCATGCTTTGGTACTGAGTGCACAGTGTGTTGGTGCATACCAGGAACTGTGTGTTCACATGTAGTGTGTCAGGCTTTTATAATAAGTCAAAATCAAGATTCAAAGTCGTTATTGTCATATGCACAGTATAGCTACAGTATAGAATTGGCAATGAAAAGTTCCAAGCTCCTCAAACATTGAAACATAGTTATATAACATAATTGTCCATGGTCTTTCATTACAAAGCTACTTCCTGTATTAAAACCAGATGCAAATATGAGTAAATGTGAGTAAACAGATGTTGGTAGAGCCCATAGACAAGGAGAACAAACATGCAATACAGATCACAATCTATTTTTCAGTTGGCAATTTAAATATGTTCCTCTTTTTTGAGTAAATAATAGATTTACAGTCATGTTTAACAACACAACCAGACTGACTGACTGACTCCATAGACAAATGGCACATTAACAGTTTATTAAAATACCCAATGATTAAAGATGAATTTTATTAACAGATGCCCAAGATAAGGTTTTGCCGGCTCAGACATCATCAACATTACAATTTATAACACTTTACAAAAGACATAAAACCGCAATAAAATATACAAAAGGCAATAGAAAAAGACATAAACAGGATTTAAAAACATGAATTCATAGCAGGAGTGAAATAGCTTTAAAAAACTCAAATAAAATGAGACAGAAAAAAGGGGGAAAGGGGGGGGGTCGCTCCCTGTCTCCCAGTGAGGACATGCATTTGTGACTTCTGAGAAGACCTGTGTGTGAAAGGTGATTATGTTCTGGCTGCTGTTTATCTGCAGACACGAGGCCGAGCAGGCTGCTGTCTCCTCACAGATAATGAACTCCTCACGGCTGCTGATCCCTGATGAGGAGCCAGCGCTGATAAAGACCCTCTCGTCCCTCCTCACAGTGACGACTGCACATGCTCTACACGCAGCCCCTCTATGATCTGAACACATTGTTTGTTTGTTAGTTTGTTGTCCTTACAACACCTGTGATACTATCATACTCCCAACTACAAGTTTAAAACAGAAAGTCAATAAAAGAAGAAGAGATATTGTGTAGTTGTTTGATCAAAAAACTTGCTCTAGTAATCCAACTGATTATCAGAACATGTCTTTTGATAGTAATTGTATAGTTTCATGGTTTAAATCATCAGAAGTGGAAGAATCACTCAGATCTTGGACTTCAGTAAAAGTAGAAATACCAAAGTGTAGGAATATTCAGTTACAAGTACAAGTCCTGTATTGACAGAGTTATGCAAGTAAAAGTAAAAAAGTATTTGTATCTAAATATACTTAAAGTACCAAAAGTAAAAGTACTCATTATGCAGATATATTTGCAGATACATTGGCCCATTTCACAATCATATATTGTGTATATATATTCTGTGTTTTATCAGGCCTGTAAAGGTGGAACAAGTTTTAAATATTTTATTTGTAGTAGCATGTGAATTGAATACAGGTATAGCTAAAGTCTTATTTAAGTGTTGATCATATTGTTTATCATACATCTATTCATCTACACAAATGTAGTGGAGTAAAAGTATACTATTTATTCGGTTTTGTGGTGGAATAGAAGTACAAAGTAACATCAAATGAAATTACTCAAGTAAAGTAGAAGTACCACAAAATTGTGATTAAAGAGAGTACTTGAGTAAATGTACTTATTTACTTCACACCACTGTAAATAATAATTAGCTTGCATTGTACAAAAAGGTTGCATTGTGCATATCTTAAAATGAGCTCCACCTAAACCAACAGTTAAATACAGCTTTTACTTCCGCTAGTCAAAGTACATTTTAGTGATTATGTGTATTTTACTTTGGGTTTTCAATGCAGGACTTTTACTTGTAACAGAGTATTATTTTTGACAGTGGTAGGTATTTGTACTTATATTTAAGCAAAATGCTTAATCCACGGCTGGTCGTACCCTAAATAATTTAGGAATATATAAATATCAAACACAAATATACCCTAAAATGCTTATGGACTTATTTGGGAATAATATAGATGCTATGCATATAGAGCGTTTAAAGTTAATATAAATTAATTAAGAAGCCAGAGTTTCTTAAATCTCAATCTCTACATGTATGACAGCCATTCCATTGTCTGTTGAATTCCAACACAGAGAAAGGTTGTCTGTAGTTTATAGAATATAATAAAAAAACATGAATTGTACTCAAACACATAGGCCAAAAATAGTTAAACCAGAGAAACTGATAATGCTGCTGTGGTCTCTTCATTTTTTCCAGAGCTGTATGTTATTTCCATTCTAAATTCTGACTTTGAAACATTTATTTATATTGTTTTTAGTTTGTAACAAATTCATAATTAGTTTTGCACATTATCAATCGAAGTACCAACACAACCTTATGTCTGTCTCCATCTAGTGGCCATTTGTTAAAACTACATAGGCCTATCTACATAAGCCTACTACAAATAATAATCACTCAGATCCTTTTGTTGTTAAATAAACTGAGTGAGTTGAGTATGTAATCTAGTTCCAAAAGAAAAGGAAAAAACTATAAAATGTGTGTTTTATTATGTGTCTAGTCTAAAATGCGAACATTATGCACCTCCAGCGGAAGAGCTTGAAGCTGTTGTTAGTTGCTATGACAACATACATACACTGCCGTTTGTAACCCGGAGGACGACCGACATTAGGACTTGCTACAGGAGAAAACTTATTTAAAGTGAGTTATTTTTGTATTATTGTTAAGTATTATCGTGTATTTTATGCTACTCTTACAGTGTCAACTTATTTATCACCCTCTCTTAGCATATAACTGTCAAAGTTAGTTTCCTACTAGCAAGTGCACCAACCCTTGTTAATGTCAACACAATCTAAGCTGCATTGTGCTATTTCAGACAAAGTTAAGCATTTTTATCGATGATTTCTGTACATTTTGGAATTCTTTTTGAACAAATAATGCATCCAGCATGCCTTATCTGTATGTTGACCTTGCAGCTGTGATCCAGAATCTGCCCAAATCCCTTTTAAAGCTTAGCTGCTTCCTAACATAGTATGCTATATGCAGTTCAAATGATTTACCATTTATTTATTTTGTCATCCCTAGAAAGGAGCCTGCCCCCCTGTTTAGTGAATTGTTCATGTTCACAAAATCTGACATGCAGCTTTCAACAGAACAGAGACCATGCTGAATGAAGTCCCAGGGGTGCTGATAAGTTATTTATGTGTGTTTGAGGTTACAGATGGAGGCCTCCTCACAGAGCAGAGATGGAGGACTGTGGAACAAGCCCAGAGCGACCCAGTACAGCCAGCAGACCCAGGACCTGCTGAGACGTGAGATGATGCACATATTGATATTCTAGATATTCACACAGGAGGTGACGTGTGTCTGAGTGTATTTAAGCCTGTGTGCACTTATGATTATGTAGGCTTGTTCTTTAAAATAAATACATGGTATCGACATAACTACAAGTAGATTCAGCATTGTGCAGACCTAAAACAAGTTTTAGTATGTTTGTTATCCATTTCACAGCCTGGTTCTTCCAGAGGATTTATTTTTATAACATTTGCTTTATTTATGTACAATTTTTAGATGTGATGATATATTGGATAACATTCTCACACTTGTTCTATTAAGTCAGCCCAAGTCTGACTGTATAGGTTATATGTAATATGCCCACTTGGTCGAATGCCCATGTGAATCTGTTTCTCCCTGGGCTCAGTAATGATGCAGGAATCAAGACTCAACAACCTACAGAGAAAACAGATCAACCAATGCCTCAAAAGTAAGTGTTCTACCTTTGAATGAGAGGTGGGGGGTTTGTGTGATACTATTTTATTATAAGAACACATGCAGTTCGTACATTTGATATATTCTTACAATGTTTTATGATGAAATGATCATGATGGATATTCTTATTACAGAACCCACCATATGATAGTGTTAAACATCCAGATCATAACATAACCTAATAAATATTTCTTGAAACATTAAGCCTTACATTTTGACCATTTTGAAAAGGTCCTCATTGATCTATTTTACATTTCCCTCAGATGGAGCAGCTTTACCTCTGAACTCTGACCCTACACCATCATCTTCACCCGTTCAGCTGAAAACCAGTAAATGTGTCCAGAAGCGTGTTCCAGGGAAGCCTCAGAGACGCAGCGCTGAGTCCTGTCGCTCGGATAACAGCTACGTCAGAGAGAAGTTCTGTCCTGGTCCTTCAAGTATGTCGAAACTGACGTCATTATTATTTATCCTGATTGTATGACTTTGACTTACATTTCATATTATTGCGTTATATCGGATTTTTTTCCTCACTAAACGATGGTGACCTGTTTCTGTTCTGTTTTCTGCACCCTGAGAATCATTCAGTCTTCACTCTCGTTGTCCAACCTAGGAGACTTGGAGAAAGAGAAGAGGAGGCTTCAGAATATTTTGGCAACAGGAGAAGAAGAGCCCAAAGCTTCCCAACATGTTTCTGCCTGTCGGAACCAAGAGGTCGCTGAGCAGAGAGACCGCTATCAGATAGGTGAGGCTACAGACTGTATGCGGTAAATTAGAACATATAATATCACTTGGTTTAGTTTTACAAAAATATAGTGTGATTTGTTCAAGTAATATAATATCAGGAAAAAATAAAAGTCATATGCGTAATATACATATACTACTGTATGCCTTTTTCTGGTATTTTTGTTGTACTATACTGTGTCATTTTCCTGATATTAACGTTTAGGGTCCAGTGGACAAGTGGTAGGACGGGCAGAGGTAATGAGGGTAAGAACCTCACTTGGAGAGAGAGGGAATATCCTTTAGAATGCATCTAACAATAACATGTCTGTTCTGTAGTTGTGGATGAGATACAGGAGAGGAGACAGTTCCTGGCAGAGATGGGCTCACTGGGTCAGGAGAGGCAGTACACCAGCATCATCAACTCGGAGATATCCCACGTAATACGAGCTCAAATGATTAAGGATTTTGATATCCTATATAATGGCATTGGTTTAAGTCTGTATTCAGACATTTAGGTTCACAGAAAAAAAAGAGTATTCTTCATTCTCTCGTGAACTGATATTGTCTTTTCCGCTTTGTCACGACTCCATAACAGAGGATCCGAGAACTGAAGGTGTTGGAGAAGACTCGCAGTCTGACATTTGAGAGGCAGGTCACAGAAAAAATGGCGATAAAAGAGACAGAAGAAGAGAAGACTCACTGCCACTGACATTTAGTCATTGCTCATGATCTGTATCACGCACTAAAGTTACAAGAAACATGAAGGACTTGCAGTAAGTTATTTTATTCCTCTGCCTTCCAGTGTCAGTATGTTTTGTAATAATCCTGCTGCTGTTTGAGAACATGTGGCGCCACAGAAGCCCTTGGTTACAGCCGACAGGACAGGCACAGAGCAGAGACACAACGCAGACTACAGTTCAAATGGAGGACTAACAGGAACAGAATGAGTAAACATACTGACAGTTACATCAAACAAATGACGCTGAAATTAAATAAATGGCACGTACAAACAATATTAACACTTTCTTTCCTATACACTTTTAAGGCAATACATGGAAACACACAGAAAGGCATCGTAAAATATAAATTAATGATTGCATATTCAGGTTTCTCCCCAATGGTTAGTCTGTTATAAGCTGGTGCTTTGCTACAGTTGTTAACATACTGTATATCTGCCTTTTCTAATGTTCATTATTGCATGTGTGACCTTTCATACTGATACACTTTCTGACACCTAAAGGTTATCTACAATACTTATCTTCAGAGCGTTCTAAATCAATCTGATTTCCAGTCACACAACTTCCTATTAATACTGTATATCTACGTCGTTCACATCCACGTCTTTGATGATATGCATTTACACAAGGGACATCATCGCAAAAGTATCACAGGAGAAATACAAAAAGGGACCCATAGACAGTCATAACATAGCAGCTAGAAGAGCTTAGGTATGCATTGTTGATCGAGCATTTCATGAGTAGACGTTGCTAGATAAAGATAAAAATAAACTCGTACCACAGGCTCAAACCAGACATAAAACCTCAGATATCCAGCTTCTTATCTTTGGGTTTCAGGAGCAGAGGGTAATAAATGTGTCAGGAACAGATTCAAACCAATACAACACTCAGGGGTCAACTGTGGAGCTGGGAAGCCTTGATAAAGGCCTGAAGGGTCACACACGCTGTGCAATGACAAGGAGAGTGAAGCAACAAGCAACCAATCAGTGCAGTCGTTTACAACCTGCGGGTCACCTCAGTTGCTTCAAAGGCTTACAAACATGTCCGCTCATAAAGCAGCCGTCATACCGTCTCTCTAAAATCACACAAAGGCAACAGAAAAAAGGTCACTGGAGAGGCATGGAGTAAGGAGTGAGAGGTGAGGGGATTCTGGGGGACAGTCAGACGACCTCCTCTTATCTTCTTTGCTCACATCCTTTTTTTAAATCTGCCTTAGTTGTTAAAAAAAAAGTCTCATATCCTCTTTGAGGAGAAGCGTTGTGTCTACGGGGATTTCTTCTCCTTGCGGGGGCTCTTGCTTGGTTCCCCTTTATGGCTCAGCCTCTTCAGCACCTTGATGGGTTTGAACTTCCCCCCTTTCTTCTTCTGCTGCGGCTCGACCTCCGGGTCCTTATGGAAGTCTGACGAGGAGGAAAATGAGACCGCAAATTGCTATACAATTCTTAATGTTTGTAAAATCAGTACAAAATAAAAAAGAAGAAAAAAAGTATGAGAAATGTACACATTTCTAAAGAACCTATAGTTAGTCTTTTTTTTTATTATTCTCTTGCTTTATATAAATTATACTTTTGTATTAGATTGCTAATTATTTAGGTTTTTTAATATTATTTTTGAAATATTTTCTTCAAGTTAAATAAAAAAACTGCCTTCAAATTAAAAAAGGCAAACTATAAGAAATCTTTTTTTTTAATATATAAAATGAGCTTGTGTTTTGAGCAAAGCCTACATGTATGGACAAACTAAGTAATTAAATAGATAATAACATGATAATCTGTGACCCACAGCAAATGGATTCACTCCTCATCATACCTTTTTTCTTCAGCATGGCCTCCATCAGTTTGTCCTCCTCTTCATCCCTGTGACAGAATGACACGTGTTAGATTGCTGTTAGAAACAAAGTATGACTGATCAGAGCTGCAAAGATTGACAGGAAGCAGCAGGTTACCTCTGCCGGTCCTGGTCCATGTTGTTGACGATCTGGTTCCGCTGTTCGATGATCGTCACCAGCTCTGACATCAGCTCCTGATCCCGACTCTTGTCCTCCTCCGTCCAGTCTTTCTCTGAGGAGGCAAAGGATGATACAGAAGGATTTCAGTGTTTTTTTTATTGTATTAATATGCAATGGGAACATGGTGCACTTTGCAGGAATACAGTGTGCAAGTTAAAAAGAAGGAGTTAAATTCATGTTAATAGAAGAAATATATAAACGGATATAATGAATGTGAGTAGAGTAGGTTTTAGTGAATGTGTGTGCAAAACTTGTCACAGATAAAAAAAGAAGTCAGTGATTATACTTTAAAGGTCACCAATCATGCTATTTTTAGGCAATAGCATAGGTCTCTCACTTCCTGTTTCAAAAGTGCTGATTTGGGGTATAACAAATAAAAAAAATAAAATTGATTAAAAAAAAAAGGAGGGGGCTGAGTTCATGCGGGAGATTCTACCGGCAGATTCTGCCGTGATGAAACGCCATATCATGGATTATCAAGGATTATGTCTGAAACAGTATGGAGCTCAAAGGCTTTCTCTGTTGCCAGTTATACCACAAGGTGAGTTCCTTTTTATTTCCTGCTTCTTCACACACATGCTCTGTGCAGTACAAGTTAGCTCTGAGTGTTAGCGATGCTAATGTAAACATGCACCGACCATATTACGTCCAAAACAGTCGGGCATTGTTTCTGATAGCAACGTTTCTGATAGGGCCGTGGGTGTAAAGCCAGCCTACATTTCCGATATTACGTCACATCGGACGCAAATCTGGATCAGCTCCGCTGTAGCCCCGTTTTTTGGGATTGGGGTACGGAGGAAAAGAGAGAGGGTTTTATTTTCTGACGCTGCGTGAGTTCCCCGACACACCGGGGACACATATTTATGTATAAAAGACATCAGAAAGTGCATTTTGCATGATAGGTCCCCTTTAACACAGTGTGTGCAGATGTACAAATTACATTTGGGTTGCTGATTTTCTAAGCCAAGCATTAAACACAGTCATGAGTCAGACTGTAATGACTCTTGTTAACATGGTGAGGTCACACACACCTGGTTTGTTGAGGAGACACCTGAGCTCATACTCCACGTCAGCCTGCCTCTCCTCCAGGTTCTGCTGCTTCGCTCTGCAGAGAGCAACACGTACACAGTATGTTACACCGACACCGCTAACCTTTATTCATTAACATACTTTAACACTACCTTACATTCAAGGGGCCCTAAGGCATAACAGGGCCTCTTAAAGTCTTCACGTAAAAATAGTTATGGACCTACACTTTAAAAGCAAAGGATTCAGAAGAGAAAATGCCTCATCCTCTCTGAGTAACTAGCAGGAAGGAACTCGGCTGATTCGCTGCACTGAATAATTCCGCTGCTATTACATACAGGCTTTGAATTTTTTACAACAACTTACCCTGCACAATAATTACCCCGCTCCCAAGTAACTGAGGGAGAAATAACCGATGAAGGCCTATGATCCAACGCAGGGCCCGGAAGCACTATTTAGAGACCCCGGGCCAGCATTACGTACTTTCCACTTGCCCACTCGGGCCACTAAAAACATTGCTTTAAAAAATAAATAAAAGGTCCTATGCTATAGGTATTTTGACAAGAAATTTTGTTAAATTGTTTTGTTTATTAACGCTACAACATAGCGTTTCGTGAGACGGTTGTCGTTGTTGGGTGAAAAGCAAGCAGCAGTTTGCTGCGGAGCGCAGCGCGAGCAGACTCCCATGTGGGAGCGCGCTCCTTGACTACAGACTTTAGCGCCACCTAACCATTCGCCAAAAGGTTTTTAATACCAACGGCAACCGGCCAAGTGCCGGGAAAAAAACAATCTTCAAATCAAAGAAAGTCACCGGATCACAATATGATGCCAATATAAACAAGGTCTTTTGACGGCTCTGTATATCAATGCCGACCTACATGCTGAAAAGTAAGTGAAGAGTAGAAAATATAAAAGGTATATTGGCTATAGGGAATTGTCCCAGCAGTTTAGGACAATGAAGGTTCTATTACAGGGGTGGCCAACCAGTCAGAGGTTAAGAGCCACATTTTTTCTATGTTACTGCAAAGAGCCACATCAAACACACAGTCACTGATACCACTTGTTTCAGTTTTTTGTTTTCTGGAGACAAGATTTCAACCACGTCACTGATGCATTTTTGTGGCATTGGGATATATATTTTTTAAATCCTCTGGAGCAGAGAGAGGAGCTGTGGATTATTGTTATTGATTAATGCATCAGTGTTTCTTAGGGTCAAAAACACTAAACTCACAACTTAAAATGAAAGCGTTTAGTTTATTTAATAAAAGAGCACATGTTCAATGTGAAAAGTGACAGTAGTTACAGATTATTTGCAATTTGGTGCTATATATATATTTAAAAACATTTTTTTATATATCATTATATAACACCTTGAATTGCAGGGGGGGCGCGGGGCTCCGTTGGCGGGGGCGCAGCGCCCCTCCAAGACAATGGTAGGGGAAACACTGGATGTTTAATCAACGATAGGTTTTCCCCCCCTCAAAGGTGATTGGTTCACTGCATCGCAGGTATTATTGTGATTGGCTCTTGGGCCACATCAAAATTAGACGCGCTGTCATCCTTTCATACTGACACCTGACACCACACACACACACGTAGGGAGAGCCGGGACGAAAGTAACACGGGACGAAAGTAACGAGCGATTTTATCCGAGCCCAAACAACTTTGACCGGCCAAATTACGTCAGAATGATCAGCATTCGATTCTTAACAGACCTACTAAATATCAGGTTTAACTGTCAGGAATAGTGTTGTCACGATACCAACATTTTGGTTTCGATACCAAGTCAAGAATTGCGATTCCGATTCTTTTTCGATACTTTTCTTAAAAAAAGTCTTAAACGTAATTATTGTGCTTTATTTCACACCAGAACCAGAAGCATTACACAAACTTTTAAACAATGAGAAAAATAAATAAAATAAATGACAAGAATTCGTATTAAATAAAAATGAATACATTTCCTACAGACAGGCCTCGTGGTGTCCGTAGGCTCGCCCTCACTGTCAGAAATATAGCTCAAATACATCAAAATGTCGCTTCTGGCGTCTTTTTTGTCAACAAGCCGAGGNGGGAGGGACTGCAGGCACGGCTGCACTGCAGGGATTGGAAGCAGAGCGCTGAACACACACGGCTCTTATTAAAACTGCGCTTTCTCACCGGAGTACTGTCGCCCGTCATTCTTAAAGTACCGATACTAACGAAACGGAGGAATCGTAACGTTTTTAACGGCAGGGTATCGAGGTATACCTTTCAAGTATCGGTACACCGTGCAACACTAGTCAGGAGTCAGTGTCTCTCCCCCAAACTCACACATATACAATTCGATATGAACTGCAGAGCCGCATGAAACTAGGCAAAGAGTCGCATGCGGATCGAGAGCCGCGGGTTGGCCACCCCTGTTCTATTACATAGCCATTACATTTCTAACTCCTAATGACAGGAAGGCAGAAAGCACATTATACAAATAATAATAATACTCATAATAATGATAATAGCAGACATTTAAAAATGACCACAATATCGTTATTTTAATAAACCAAATATGAACAATTGAGGAAAACGAGGAAGAACTGATGATTCAAATGTTGTAGTACAAGTAGTAATGTAGTTAGTGCATAAATTACTATTGCAACAAATGTGTCTGGGACATTTTCTTCATTATTAGTCGATGTTTTGGACGAATGCTCCGGGCCAGTGGTTACAATGGTGGGCCCAGTGATATTAATTAAAATTCCACTGGCCCGAATTTGACCCTTAATGTCTACCCCTGCAGCGTCTGCTGCGTCTCATACTCACGTGTAGACCAGCTCAGCCTCTCTTCGTACTAAAAGATGTTTCTCATGGATGAGAGTGAACCAGTCCACCAACAGGTGCTCCTCATCCTCATCTGAAAACACAACAGAGGAACACAGAGATGTATTGGTCATGTTTCTGTTATTATGCATTGTTCTTTAAAGGTGATATCTAGCATTATTGCCATCCCAACCCCACGTTTTATAATCCTCAATGATGCTTTTGTGAGCTTTTTAGGTAAAAAGCTATTTCATTTTAGAGGAGGTATGCCTTTTTGGGTTTCTACTAGAACCTGTTCTAATTTTCCAAAACACATTATTTCTCAACAGAACCGTCCGGTCTGCTCTTGCAAAGCTTGCATTTTTCCGTGAATAGAGCTTTTTGGTACTTTCACTGTGTATATTTATAGACCGACTTCATAATATACAAATAGTTGAATTATCACTTGTATTTGTTTTACTTGTACAAAAGTAAAATAAACATCTATGAAATGTAGTGTGATGTGTTACCGTTGGGGTTGTCCCTCAGCTTCTTCTCCAGCTCCACCCCCCTCTGCTCCAGCTCGTCCAGCTGCCTCTCCAGCTGACCCATCTCCCCGTGGATGTCCTCCACCGGGATGTACTGGTCTGACTGCACCTGGAGGCATGGTGCGAAAAACTTCCTCAGCCATTCCAAATATTGTATTATATTCCGATGAAGTCTTAAAAATGTCATAGTGTAGTTTTCCCATAACAAATTAATAAGAAGTACGTCATAAAGAAAAGGTAATTAAAATAAATAGTAGTTCAATGTCATTAAAGAGGATAAGATTTCCTTTTTCTTTTGTATTTGTTTCACTTGTGCGATACTCCTTTCATGACTACAAGGAAGTACATTACCGTGGCTATTTTCCCAGTGCTGATCTGAATGATGATATATATATCAACAGTGACAGGAAAGTATGATGCTTATCAAGGTAAATGTGTTCTGTAACTGTTGTAAAATGATCAATATTAAGAGCTTTCTGCACATCTATGCATACAGCTTATCTATGGTGCGGCTCCAGGAGAGTAGCATGCGGAGGCTCATAGCGATGAGATAGTAGGTTCAGGTTCCCAGAAGGCAAAGTGCAAGTCAATTGTTCTCTAGTGATCCTTCATGTGAGGCGCTTTTAAAAACATCTAATGTAAAAGTTGTATTTGTGGCTTGGATGAGTAACAGAAGAACATCAGCCAGAGAGAGAGATGTTCCCCGTATCATTCAGGCTCAGAAAACACTGGCAACATAGGAATGTCTTTTTCATTTAAAAGGTCCCATGTCATGGCCATTTCCACTGATCATAATTCCATTGTTGAGGTCTACTAGAATAGATTTATATTATGCAATTTTCCAAACTCACATTGGTTTCTCATACAGCATCTCTGTAAACTACGTGTATTCACTGAATTTCACTCTCTGCCTTTAACGGCTCGTTGTAGCTCCAGTAGCTCCGAGCTACTGGAGCTACAACGAGCCGTTAAAGGCAGAGAGTGAAATTCAGTGAATACACGTAGTTTACAGAGATGCTGTATGAGAAACCAATGTGAGTTTNGAGACGTCAACAAATGAGACTGAGACGCCAACAAATGAGACTGAGACGCCAACAAATGAGACTGAGACGCCAACAAATGAGACTGAGACGTCAACAAATGAGACTGAGACGCCAACGAATGACTCTGTCCTAGTTACCGCTGTCACAACAAATACTGCAGACTTTGTGGAAGAAGCAAAAGAGACGGAGGGCAGTCTGGAGACCGAAGTGACACCGCGCTCTTCTTCTCCTCCAAACCCCTTTGATGAGAGCGACGAAGAAGAAGAAGAAGTGGAGAAAGAGGAAGAAAGTAAAACACCAGCCAAAGTAACGACCAATGGAGATCTCCCTTCTACACCGCTCATTCATCAGGAAGGGGCCAGTCGGCCAGTACCGGCCCCCCGCCGCGTTGCTGAGCCCACCCCCCCTCCTCGCCCTGCACCACGTGTCCGCCTCCCTCGCACGGCAGACAGCCCTACAGTCGGTGCGTACTCACTGCATAATATAAATGTTTACATGTAAAAATATGCACCTGTCCTCACAATGTTCTTAATATCACAGGTGAACACCAGAAGCCTCTGATTCCTCCCAAACCTCGAGAAATTTCACGCTCTCCTGGAAGGTAGCTGAACTTCTGTTACTGGCCTCTTTTTCTATCCATTGCCACCAATGCATCATCCTTAAAAGAATAAGTCACCCACAAAAGCAATCATGTAGATATCAATTTACTCAAGCCCTGTTACTTTTCATTCTTAAAGAAAACATCCAAAAACGGAGAAAAGTCATCATGTAAAAGGTGGCCATGTTTCACAACTGTTAAAAAATATATCAAATCATTATTTTTATAAACTCTCACACAAAGCATGTAGTATAATCCCTGTCTCATTTAGCCAGTAGCATGCTAGCTACCCGAAATACATTTTACAAACCTTTTTTCGTATTTTTTGGTGTATTAAATATGATTTTGTTTTATTTAAAATGCATGTGTTTGGGAAACAGTGAGCCTATGACTGGATAAATAAGACTTGAATAATATTGTAGAGTTTGTTAAAGGATGTTACGATATAGTGTTTGATTCATTAAGAATATAATGCATTTTTAGGCTCTTTAAGTTCACCCTAGAGGGAAGCCAGAAAAACAAAGTATCAGAGTAATTTATATACAATTGTCATTTTGTGGGTGATGTTTCTTTTTTGGAAATCATATAATCATATCTGTCTCAGTTCTAATTTCCATCTCGTCACAGCATGTAGTTGTGTGCCCCTCCGTTTCTGTTTGGTTGTATTTAGTTGCCTCCCCCCCTGTGTGACCCCTCCCTCCCTATCTGTGTGTCTCACTGTCCAGCCTATCCAGTGGCCCCCTTAAACCCAAAGACCCACCTTGGCTGGCCCTGGTCCAATCAGACACCAAGAAGAAGAAAGCCCCTCCCCGTCCCCCTGTCGGACTGGCAACCCCTCCCAACACAGGCTCTCTGTCCTCTCTCAAAGGGGAGGGCTCCAGACCCAGCACCCCCCCTGCGCCCGCGAACCCATTCGACGATGATGACGATGAAAATGTGGAGGTGGAGGAAGAAGAGGGCGGTGAAAGTGCGATTCCACCCACTGTTGCGGCGAGTCACCCGTGGTATCGCATCACCCAGGCAGCAGACACCCCAGGAGCAGACCCTCCACCCACTGGGGGGAGCTCGTCCCGCTCAGCCAGCCCCGCGAGCGCCAAGAACAAGAAGCGTCCTGCCCCTCGGGTCCCGAAGCCCCCAACAGGTCAACAAGGTCAGTTTGATCAATGTTTCATTTGGATAACGTCAGAGGTTGCACCATTCCTAGCTGTATGCTGTTTTATACAAGAAGGAAGACATTTAACATGTTTTAATATAATATCCCCCCACCACAAAGTCTTTTTTGAAGGGGAACATGCGTTTGCTCATGTTGTAGTTCCCTACACTGCTAGTGCATGTTATCCAATAACAGCATTGAGTGGAAAACAACAAGTCTTGCAGTGTTTCAGTTCATGGGTATTGGAATGGAAAATGGGATGAATATTGGATTAAAGATCAAGGAAGATATTTTAGCCTTCTTTTTTTCCCGATCAACCTCTACCCAAGGTACCAAGACAAGCGTTATTCATATCACCATCGCATTGCCAAAATAAAAATAAATGATGTGTGTGTGGGTTTTCTTACATCCCGAAGCCCCTTAAGTGATAGCATTCATGAATAACAGGCAATGATTCTTCTATAAAAGCCTTACCCTGTAATGATTCAACCTCTTATCTTCTAGATGAGGCTCAGGAGAGAACCACCAGTGTGTTATTGTCTTCCTAGCACTAAATAATCCTACACAAATATGATGTCTATAAGCTGGTGTAATCACTGTGAATAGAACATGCAATCATATTTTAATGGGTTGTTTGCGGATGGGAAGTCCGGGATATTTTGAAAACACTTAGAAACTGAACAGAGGTTTTATAAAGATGAGTTTTCTAGCTACATAAAGCACAGCTTTATTTTGAAATGCCTGTATTATGTGCCATACTTTTTATCGATTTTAAAACATACATTTAAAACATACTTTCAGTGATTTTAAAGCCAAACGCCTTCAAATAAATAAATACTTTGTACTTCAGCACAGTTGAACTGGAACAATAATGTGAAAGTACAAACATGAGGTGTGTGATGTTATAAATCGATGTTCATTGTTTGTTCTCTTCTCCACCCCCTCTCCACCACGATCTGTCTCGACTTTGATTCCCGTTTCATTTCTGCTATTTTCACTGTTTTCTTCACTGAACCTTCGTCCCGCTGCAGTCCTCCCTCACTCTCAGCCCTCCTCTTGCTCCCCCTCCCCAGCCCTCAGCACAGAGAGTCTCTCCTCCGGCTCGGACCTCAGCTCTTTCCACCCCCCGCTGGGTGGGGGTCCCAGCAGCGACCAGGAGCACACCTTCACCAAAAGTGTCTCTGAGCCCTCCATCTGTTCCCCCTGCGACTCTGTGGCCTCTCCTTCCTCCTCCTCCACCGAGCGCCTGCCTCACCCTTTCCTCAGCCCCCACCCTTCTCCATCATTTGCTAGCTCCGCTCCCGCCACCCCTCAGAGCAGTCGCAGCTCTGGGACCCAAGGGGCCGCAGCCCCTCCTCCGAGACCCCCCACGACCCTCAGCCCATTGGCCTCAGGAGCCGCCAATAAGGTACCAGGTCCACCTCCAATAGAAGCAATAAAACAACAATCTGCACATTATGTTTCAGCTGCATCTCTTTGCTCATTTCAGCGGATCTGTAAGGAGAACCCGTTCAACAGGAAAGCTTCTCCCTCTCCGTCTAAATCCAAATCCAAACCACCAAAAGGCCCCCGACCCGCCAGACCCCCGGCCCCGGGACACGGCTTCCCTCTGATCAAACGCAAGGTACAGAAGTAAAAAATCTACTACAAGGACATTTCATGACATGCTGTACCAGGACTTTTACATTATTCCAGACTTACTAACTTAATAGGAATATTACAAATAATATAAAATAAAAACATACGAGATAAAACTACAACAATGAATCATTTAAAGGTCCCATGTCATGCTTTTCCAGTTATTACCCGTCCCCTTCTGTGTTATGAAGGTTTTAATGCATGTAAACGGTCTGCAGAATCACAAATCTTCAAAGTACACCCTGTAGGGAGTAAAACTCTAACACAGAAAATACCTCCCCAAAACGCCTCGTTGGAGATTCATCACTGATACGTCATTGTCCAATGTTTCTTCCGGGTACCGCTTAACGTCATGCGGTACCCGGAACCAAATGGACCAATCCGTGGAGCCTTTACGTTACGTCCGCGGAGCCGTTACGTTAAGCCCACGCTGATTGGTCCAAATTGACCAATCCACGGACTTCCTCTCTCTCTCTCTCACACACACACACACACACACACACACACACACACACACACACACACACACACACACACACACACACACACACAGTGCACACATAAGACATATGTATGCAT
>NW_011335974.1:54105-63128 GCF_000735185.1 Notothenia coriiceps
TAAAATCACTCCAGAATATGAAAATGGCGTCGAGTAGAGCGTCCAGTCTCTACACGGAGGAGCCACTCACAGTTATGTTGTAATTTAACATTGCTCGAGCCATTAGTTATATTAAGTATTTATGTATGTTTTCATATAGTCTCTAAAGTGTTACAACCGGCCCTTTGAGTGCCAACCATAATGCTGATTGGCCCCGCTGATGAAATTGAGTTTGACACCCTGGTCAAGTCAATCGGACTGTAAAAACACAAAAATATAAATTTTGCAAACCTGAAGAGTCAGTGCCTCACCGCCATGAACCTCACTGCAGAGCTTATAGAGGCACGATCCAACGATGTTTTGTGATTAGCCCCACCACTCATGGGTACACAAATTATTATTATAGAGACACGACTCACAGTCGCCGACTATGACTTAATTGCTAAAACACTCTCAATTTAATACAGAGAACGCCACAACCCCCTGGCTTGTTTTTATGATGACTTGTAGAATCTGTCCGAACTGCAATATATATGCAAGCCTCTCATTAGACACTGCGTTATTAATGTAATTTTTATATAATAATAAAGTATTTCATGTGAAACTAATATTAAACTGTATAGATAGCTACACGGTGAAGGTATGACACATCACATTAGATACAGACACAACCAAAGAATTTACTGGCACTTTTCCTGTCTTTTTCATATCCTTTTCTTAAATAAGAGTTATCCTGTTTTTGTGCCTCTATGTTTAATTTTAATAATATAAATTACATGGCCACTTGTTAGACGTTTATCCAAAAGCCACTTGCATACATTACAGTACTGTGGACAACACACGCGGCAAGACAGGAGCAATGTGGGGTGAAGATGACAGGGACAACAACGACATGCCTGACCTGCCAGCGCGGCTCGCTAACTTGCTGCCTCTGATTCGGACAGAGATCAGCCGCACTTACCCACAGAGAAAATTATACTTTTTATATATTTCTAAAAATACATTATGTTTACAAATGAATTTAAACCGTCCATATTAAACTACAGAAGAGAAACAGCCTCCATGTGACACATCGCACATTTCACAACGCAAATGTCACTTAACGTCCACTGTTCAAATAAACTAATATACATAATAATAAGGAAAGCTTAAACTACAAAACGGTTTTCTAACGAACTCTATTCTTAAAAAAGGCGACACACAAAGGCGCGTTCACACCCCGACGTACTTTTCCCGTTATCTGTTCATGGATTTGCGTTCACACCAAAAAGAGAACTTAGTTTCCGAGAACTTTTACCCCCATGTTTAGTGCTGCAGAGAGGTGGACTTCCTGAGGGAAAAAGTAACCAATTTTCATTGGCCGGAGCGGATTGTACCCCCACCACGCCCCGTAAAACTTCGAAAAGTTTTGTTGAAGCCTGCCATTGTATTTGCTGGATTAGCATTAGCCCCGCGCAACCGAACGGAGAGAGACTGGAAGGTTGGCAACACAAAAGAAACACATGCCGGGCGCGCCTGGAACCAGGCGGTCGTCGCGTTCTGGCGATTTACTGGGAAGGCCTTTCAGTAAAGCTGCCTGGGAGTCCCCGGAGCACGCTGGAATATGAGGAAACTGAACTGGCGGGTCCGCTTCTCCAGCTTGCACGCGGTTTGATTGGCTGCGGTTGCACTGTGTGGGATTTGCCATAAACGGGCTTTGGATTGCGCTGATACCAGAGCATCGAGCATCAAAGTAAACCATTGTTCAACTTTTGATGCCGATAGATGCTCGTGATGCTTGCACAAGCCATGCCATGCTCCCCACAATGAAGTTCGGCGAAGATTAAAAATCTTCTACGTCAGCCCATTCAAGTGAATGGGCGAAGCGTTGAAAGCATTTTTCGATGCCTTTAGTGTAGACGGGCCGTTAGTTCCATGGGGGTACTAAGTGCTGGGTACTAAGTGCTGGGAGCTAAGTGCTGGGAACTAAGTGCTGGGAACTAAGTACGTCAAAGTACTTGGTGTGAAAGCGGCCGAGGACACCGTTCAATTAGTTAAATATTCTGAGAGGTCAAAGCAACAGAACATGATACAAACATATCATCATGGAGAAGAGAATTAAAGTGGACACAAATGATAGGAACAGGTTATTCAGGGGAAACAATCCTGTCATGCTTTACTCTTCTATCACTGAACCCCTCTCTGTGGCTCTTCGTCAGGCTGAGGATGAGGAGGGGTACCGTAAGCTGATCGATCAGAAGAAGGACAAGCGGCTGGCCTACCTGCTGCAGCAGACGGACGAGTACGTGGCCAACCTCACGGACCTGGTGCGCGCTCACAAGGCCGTGCAGGCGCTCAAAGAGAAGAAGAAGAAGAAGAAGAAAAAGAAGGTACGGTTTAGGAGACTGTGTGAGGCATTTCTCCAGCAGTTTGAATCCAACATGGACTTAAATCTTGTTTTCCTCATATTTTCAGAAGCCAGAGCCTGTGGAGGGAGGTGGTCTGGGACCAGATGGAGAGGTGAGTCTGGAATGGGGTTATTACTTCATTTTGTTATGTAATCATAGTCCTTTTCTTTAAATGTCCTTGCTACTTCTTAGTAAGTTAAGATTGTTTTAGTTTAATTAAAGGTCACCTATCATGCTATTTTTAGGCAATAGCATAGGTCTCAGATATATTAAAAAATATATAAAAAACATGTCTATGAAGTGTTTTGCTCAAAATACCAAACAGATCACCCATTCTAGCCATGCCTCATATCCCTCTATTTCACTTCCTGTTTCAAAAGTGCTGTTTGGGGTATAAAGCTTTAAACCCGGCAGCTACTGTCCAAACTAAATACTGCCGTGATGAAACGCCATATCATGGATTATCAAGGATTATGTCTGAAACAGTATGGAGCTCAAAGGCTTTCTCTCTCGCCGGTTATACCACAAGGTGAGTTCCTTTTTATTTCCTGCTTCTTCACACACATGCTCTCCAGTATAGGTTAGCTCTGAGTGTTAGCGATGCTAATGTAAACATGCACCGACCATATTACGTCCAAAACAGTCGGGCATTGTTTCTGATAGCAACGTTTCTGATAGGGCCGTGGGTGTAAAGCCAGCCTACATTTCCGATATTACGTCATATCGGACGCAAATCTGGATCAGCTGCGTTGTAGCCCCGTTTTTAGAGATGTGGGTACGGAGGAAAAAAAGAGAGAGGGTTTTATTTTCTGACGCTGCGTGAGTTCCTCGACACACCGGGGACACATATTTATGTATAAAAGACATCAGGAAGTGCATTTTGCATGATAGGTCCCCTTTAAGAAACTCAAATTAGCTGCAGTGTTTACCTGAAACAGATGCGATGGTAGAGCTTGCCGTCCACCAGGAACCTCTGCACCAGGTGGACGTGTTTCTGGCAGGCGGCGCAGGTGCTGCTGAGCGTGCTGCGCTTCACCGCTGAAGCCGCTTCTACGCCATTTTCCTTAGGCTGGCTCTGTTAGTGTGAGCGACCCGGATGCAGGGGAAGGGGACGTCAGGGAAAGGGGGGAGATGGAAAGCAATGGGGGAGGGGGAGATCAAACACGGAGTCAGAATTTAAGGATGTGGATTGTTCATTTTTGTTGAACTAGCTACGTCTACTTGCCATCTACTGCTTATTGATTTGTGTGCTTCATTGCTGCATTTCCTGTTCAGTTTTAAACATGATTTAACACACATTTTACATAATGTCATAAAGAAATTATTAGTAAAAAAAGTCCAAACAGCTTGGGTTAGTGGCTTAAACAGTCCCATTTCTTTTGATATGATATTATTTTTAGGCATTTAGTTTTGTTTTTAAATTAGTATTTTAGTAAAAAACAAAAAGGGCGAGGGGGTTAGCAGCAGCGCATTCCCAAACTTGTGTTAGGATAGTACTACAGTTAGTATTTTCTTTTTGTACAAGAGATGGTTAAAAAAGACTGACCTAACTTTCACCTCCTAACCCACCCCCACCCCTAACCTACTGCCTGGACTCAGGAGAGAGAGGAGGGGGGCTCAGATGTGAGGAGGAACAAGAAGAGCAGGAAGAGGAGGGAGTGGAATGGATTTCCATCTGAAGAAGGGGGGGGTGGGGGTGGAAGTGGAGAGGGGAGGTTGCCAGTACATGGGAGTGTGGCGATGGAGGAAGGAAGGCATGCGAAAGAAAAGAGAGACAGGATACAGAGGCTATCTTTACAGACTGACGATACCTCTGGAGCTTTATTCCCCTGCTGTGCAACACAAAGCCCACACGAGGAAGTGGTAATTATAAAATACTTATGTGGTACATTGTTGTACTGCATCGGCAGGATGGGGTTTGTATTGTACAGATCTGATTACTTAATACCCCCGAATAGCACATGCAGAATTACATATAGAAAACCCAAGGCTCCAGATCCGATGTACTACAGAAAAAAGCGGTTTCAGTGTGATTATCCAGGCCTTTGAAGGACACCACAAATGAGATATTACTTAAAGAATACAGCTTGTTAACATGCAGCCCCAGTCGGGTATCATGCAGGAATAATGTAGTTCAGTAACGCAGTTGTTAAAAAGGCATTATGTATAAAAAAACAAATCATTATCAACACGTGCACAAGGTCATTTCTGTTTCTCCTGGCTCCAAGTCTTTCTCTTACCTCAGACTCGACCACTTTGTCTTCCAAAGGGGTGGGGGGCCTTTTCTGGGCGGGCTCATTTAGACCGACAGAGCTGAGCCTTTTCATGGAAGGGGGGTTTGCTGCGGAAAAAGGAAGTTATCCGTTATTTGATATAAACAAATTATATAAACTGTGGTCAGCCTCAAGTTGGATTTAAAATTGCATGTGAATCAAAACCAGGTTTATTGCCAGGCAGGATTTTGTTGTAAAAAAATTGCAAATAAAGACCTATTTATAAAAAAATACACATAAATATAGAAAAAAAGGTTAGAACAATTAAAAAAATGTTAAACAAATGAATCTGAAAAAGAAAATATGTGCATTATAGCACAAGTTAAAGCAGTTTTTTTCAATTTATTTTCAGTCAAAATCATCAACTTAAATTTGATCTGTGACAAATACGGTCAACATTTTTACATAATATGCATTTTATGTTCACATAGAATGAAGTGAGTCCAACTGAATTGACTGTAACCACCTTGAGACTTGTTGTTGAAGAAGTTGTAGTACTGGGAGACGTATGTGATGATGCTGAGCCGGTCAGGCACTTTCATGGACACCATGTCCTCTGGGTCCAACAGGGCCGGGATGCCCAGCTGAGTCTCCGCCACTTCAAACGCCTACGGTGAGAAAAAGACAGAGACAGGAAGCTGAGGAAGGGTCACCAGTGTTTTGACATGCATGCATACAATAAATAATAACTAAATAAAAGTAATTGGTGCTATTTTGGACCAAATAGGGGTGTAACCATCCATCAACATGGATTAATTCCAACGGTCATCAATTCACTAAAGCCATGTGACCCAACTTGTTTTGTGTTCAATTCAGACTAAGCAACAGACTCACATATTACTTATTAATCTTTCTACCTATATGTGGTCATTTGGTGAGATTGTTCTCACCTTTTAGACATGGCACTAAGAAGCTGCAATGGAAACTCTTCAAAATGAAGTCTGTTCATCATAAATGCCATAACCAGAAAGACACGTTACTGCTCAATCTACTTAATCATTATACTAAATCTAGGTATTAAGCTTTTGAAAGTTTCAAAACTTTGAAAAAAAATAAACTGATGAAACTGAGAAAATAATAATTTAACTATTGACTATTTGTTTTGTTGCAAAAAAAGATGCTTGCCATGACCAACCGACCATGGCATACCTGATGTCCTGAATAATCTAACTCTGCTGCCAAAGCATCAGCCATTTGCTGATAATGTCATGTTTTGTCCTTTGAGGATAACCATCAGTCTAATGAAAAATTCCACTGAAGAAATTAGACCGGCACTGAAGTTACATAACAGGGATACATCTGTTGGCAGTCACTCAACACTGAGATAATCCAGCCAACACTGTAAAATAACCTGGTTTACAGCTACAAATATGTTTTGCAATTTCTGTATATTAATGCTCAATACTAATAGTTTCACTTCATAGACTTCTTCCAGCTATCCTTGTTAGAAATGCCAAAAGGTACATTTTGTATGAACATATTTTAAGCAATAAGCAGATATCTTCATAAACACTGCCAAGGCACACAGGGGAGTAGGAACAGCATTTATGACACACTTTATTTCTGATTACTTTTTATACGATTGATGCTTTCTGATTAGTGGTCTCAGACATTCACTACAGTAATTGCAATGTGTAATGTGAGGTACAATGAGTGACTTTGGAACATTTCGGCCAGGTGAATGACGAGAGTGCCTTGGCTGATTGAAGGGGAACACACATACATGTCCGAGAAGTTGTACGGGTCTGGACATCACCTAAGTTGAGAGAAATTATGAAAAGCGTGAGTAAGACCTTTCTTTTCTCATCCTTTACACTGGTTGCACTGGCCGGGCAGAACCACAATCCACCTGCACACGCTCTGCCCTCTACATCAAGTAAGTCGCTATAGTGTGCGTTTTCCTTTTACAGATTAGTGGTCAAATAAATGCTGGTGTAAAATAAAAAATAATCTGGACGCTTTAACTGGGTTTGTATGTACCCACTTAGCACCGTGTTAAGTTTGCCCTAGGCGGTTACGGTAACTTGAAGTTATGGTTATTAAAAGGCTTTATGTCAAGTGTACCTCCAGGTGGCCTTCTCTTCCCTGAAGCGGAGAGATATACTTAACACTGCTGAAGAGCAGTGATACCTGACTGCCGAAACCCGGCCCACTATAACGGTTAAATAATCGCACTTAACGTGGTCATGTCAATTGTAACGGCATAAACGTGTATTAACATATGATTTAATTACTTGATCACAAAAAAAAATGACTTAATCGGCATAATAACTATAACAGCAGACCTACGGACCTATGTCCTACTGTCGCCAAACTCTCATTTAGTCCCACGTTTATTATAAAACTTATAGACACCGACTTACTAACACAAAGTGGACCACGGTTGACACAACAGAGGAGGAGGGAGTGGACACAAATTAACGAGGTGGGAGTGGACACAGATTAATCAGACTCTCTCTCTCTCTTCTCTCTCCTCTTCTCTCTGCTCCCTCTCTCTCTCTTCTCTCTCTCTCTCTCTCTCTTCTCTCTCTCTCTCTCTCTCTCTCTCTCTCTCTTCTCTCTCTCTCTCTCTCTCTCTCTCTCTCTCTCTCTCTCTCTCTCTCTCTCTCTCTCTTCTCTCTCTCTCTCTCTCTCTCTCTCTTCTCTCTCTCTATCTCAGTATGTCCCTAGATGAAATTTGTACAAACTGGGAGAAGGTATATTACGACAGGATTGGAACAACAGTCAGAAGTGACATCAACGCGTGTAATGACGATTGACATCAGAGAGTTACAAACTCCTATGAAATAATTCAATGACTTTGTACAGCCAAAGTGAAGGGAGGTGATGAACGAATGTAATACAGTGACCAATGGTACTTGATAAGGAGAAAACAAATCTAAAGGTATTAGAAAACACCTTAGTAGTAAGTATAAAATTTATAATATTAACGAAAATATATTTTTGTTTCATAACGGTCACACTTATATTTTCATTTTTACACAAATTACTTGAAGTTACGTCGAATAGAGATTTACGACCGATCGAAAAGGCAATTGAATGTTGACAGGACGGCCTAAGTCCAACTTATAGTTCTACTTAGGCCGTCGTCCTCAGTTACCTTAAATCCCGAACTTTAGATAAAAATTTTCAGGTAAAAACCAAATACGTAAACCTTGACTTCATACCTATTTGGACATAAAGGATCAACTTACGTTTTTTCGTTCGGTAAATTGGAATAAGAACTTAAGGGGGAATGTAAATTTTGTTTCCAGAGTAGAGGGTTATCTTTGTGGGACACAAAGGGTTTCCAGGTGAACGTACTTCAATTTCAGAAACAACCTCCAAAGTACTTTCGTTCCAGTCCAACTAGGGTCTGTCCGGCACGACCAGGCTGGACGAAGAGACACAAGGAAAACCACCTTGAGACTGAGTGTCCACGTAGGACGAAACCCTGATTAACGTTTCTCTCGTTTTACAAGTCAATTATCAGGTATGTGATTCTCTNCGGGCTGCGACCAAGTCTGACAGACTGAGCAGCCAATGGGGGTCTCTTACTCAGATCCGGCCGGCCGTTCTGATTGGCTAAAGCTAACCTTGCGAGGTGATGTGTACAAACCAAGGCCCCAGAGTTACTTCCTAATTTGTAGGATCCAGGAAGCAAGGTGCTGTGACACTCTGTGCACCTGAGATAACACAGACACAGGACAGTGAGATCAACAAGAGGTCATAAAGAATGTTGAGATATAAAGCTACAAAAGATTAAAAACATAGGCAAATCGGTCAACATTATACAGACAGAAATTCCTGTTATCTAAATTCACACTAAATGAGGCGTGAATGGTTGTTACTTCTTCTGGGTCACATTCAAATCATTCAGCTGGTGAAACATGAGCAAGGTTACTCATGATATAATGGAAAAAGGTCAACTATAAAATAATGCTTGTTTGTTTGTCAGCTTCTCTGTAAATAGATACCACAGTAGCTCTTATTGTAGTATTAACTTACACTAGCCGTTATGACCACTGACTGCAGGTGTTGCCAAATCAACCAGGACTAAAATAATGACGATAATCACCTTAAAGGTCACCTATCATGCTATTTTTAGGCAATAGCATAGGTCTCAGATATATAAAAATATATAAAAAACATGTCTATGAAGTGTTTTGCTCAAAATACCAAACAGATCACCCATTCTAGCCATGCCTCATATCCCTCCATTTCACTTCCTGTTTCAAAAGTGCTGATTTGGGGTATAAAGCTTTAAAAAAAAAAAAGAAAAAAAAAAAGAGGTGTCTGAGCTCATGCGGGACGGGTAGCTACTGTCCAAACTAAATACTGCCGTGATGAAACGCCATATCAAGGATTATCAAGGATTATGTCTGAAACAGTATGGAGCTCAAAG
>NW_011335974.1:66016-69840 GCF_000735185.1 Notothenia coriiceps
TCTCTCTCTCTCTCTCTCTCTCTCTCTCTCTCTCTCACTCTCTCACTCTCTCTCTCTCACTCTCTCACTCTCTCTCTCAGACTAATTAGACACAGGTGAGGGGGAGCAATTAAACACAGGTGAGGGGGGAGGAGACAACACAGGGCACCAGGTGAACACAATCATCAGCCACAGATATTCAAAATATTATTTGCACCCTGATTACTCTCAACCGCTGTCATCCTTATCCCAGCATCCAGACGACATCTCAATAAATACGGCTTAATCAGTTAAAAAAACACTAGTTCATTAATTAGTATAAATTATGTGCAAATACGCAATGTTAACTGTACTGTGCAATCACGCTAATAAATTGCAATATCACCCGGCCCAAAGCCGTCAGTCCATAGTGACGAAGTCGTCACAATCATATAGAGAGGCGAAGTCCCTTCTCTTCCGGTGGACCTCCATGGGAACTTATTTCGGAAAAATTATGTATTGAAGTCAATGGCATTGGCGATCCCGTTTGAATTGTGCCACGAATTACACCCATGATGTTTGTCAATTTTGCAGGTCAAAAAAATAAAAATGTGTCGTAAAACTGTGAAGTAAGACATTTTTTTGTGTGAATCGCTGAATGAACTACATCTCCCGTCTCGCACACGTCACCAACACCAAGACGGCCGTCACGTTGTCACATTTCACTTCTTTCTTTCAGAATGAGGCGAAAAGTATTAAGAGGTGAAAATCACTACAGGTCTGGGCATGTTGAGAGCTGTACATACACACAAGGGGAGTTAGTCGGTTCCGTGAGAGCCAGTAAGTGGGACCGGCTTTACAAGGTTTCAGTGAGTAACAGGAGTGTAATGTGTAACGTTAATGACATCACTTACACGACTCTGGGATTTGTAGTCTTTCTAGTTGCATATTTTTCATAGTCTTATATTTCAACAGTTTTACGACAAATTGTGACTTTTTTTAAATGGAAATTATTTTTTAAGATTGACAAACATCATATGTGTGATTCGTGGCACAATTCAAACGGGATCGAAAGATAATCTTTCTCTCCCATTTGACTTCAATACATAATTTTTCCGAAATAAGGTCCCATGGGGCGGAAGTAGAAGGGCGGGACTTCGCCTCTCTATTATGACAGCCTGCACACAGAGTTTGTTCCCGCCTCACTTTCCCTGAAAGCAGCTGGATAAAAATGATATAAACAGCAGCAAAGAGCTGCCAACTTAGCTCAGACTGGAAATGAGGAAACTCATTATCCCTCAATGTTTTGCTGGCTTACAGATAACGTGGAAAGACCCCAAAAGGACTATTGTGGAAAGACCCCAAAATGACTATTATATCCAAGAACTTTTAAGCTGCAAATTCAGCACTTTTTATATGGTCCCCACACAGGGTTATTTCAGGCTGTTTTTTAGGACATATAATGCTTTAGCCTACTCCCACTCTGCTCATGGAAATTAAGTAAGACATAGACACACAGTCAAACACACTGAGGTCACACCCAGCATGACTGCATGCAAATGTGAGGCTTAGTAATATTTTAACGGCTGAAAGAAGCAAATGCAACGCCTAAAACAAAATAAGTGACTTATACTTCCCTTCAAAGCAAAATAAAAGCAACATAAGACCAGTGGAGTAAAGTAGACTCACCAGTCGGTTGTTGTCGTACACATTCTCTTTAGACAGCGAGCCAAAGTCTCTGAAATGACAAGAAAACATTTAAAATGTCAAGATACAATTTGAGATAAGGCTGGGTATGCAGGTAGTTGGTGTAAAGTTATTTAGTCTGCAACAACTGCAAATCATAGTATGTCCTTTTACATCAGGATTACTTCAGAAAACAAAGCCATGCTGATATAGGACAGTACAGTATTGATTGTTAAACCATTTATGTTATGAACCTTTTAAAAGCCATTACTGCTTTGACAGCATGATGTACTGGAATGGTAAGCAGTTAAGCTTCCTAACTACCGAAGCTGACAATTGATCCCAAACCGCGCATTAATGATGCAAAATTTGAAAAAAGTGCAGGTACAAAAAGAAAGAACTCCCGCACCAAAGGGGAGTGATGGGCCGATAATTACAAGGCTCTGCTTTGAAATGCCTCAGGGCCAAGGAACCAAAGCCTGTAAACATCCTGCAGTAAAACTGGAACATGTCTGAGGTGTTCTGGGAGGAAAGTGTGCATAAGTAAATGTATGTTAACAGTAGGAAAACAGTGTGGCGGAAAAAACACCTTGACCCTGGTGAGAGAGCTTGTGGAAGTCTCAAGAAGGGAAAAACCCTGTGAATGAGCTCCGTGTTTGAGCCGCACAAAGTGACCTCTGTTCTCTCTAATCTAGTTCCCATGGTCACAGCAGCAGCTCTAACATCAATACCGTGTCACAACGAGTCTACTATGTCACATCTACCAACGTATCCAGAAGGAGCTGCAGCCAGAAGTGTTAAAAAAACTTTGACAAACTGCGTGACACTTGCAGAACAGACGGTGGCAGCCGACGTGCATGATGTAGTGCAGTGTGTGATCTGAATTGCAAACATAGTCCAGTCTCGCTCCAAGGTTTATTTTGGGAAGGAGGAATGCACAGGAGTGGAGTGTGTGTGTGTGTATGTGTGTGTGTGTGTACTGTACAGGCTTTTTAGATTCATACGTTCAAAACCGGGATGAACAAGAATATCACATTTGGTAGGTGATGTGATGTCGTGAAAATCAAAAATGGAGCTTATCAATACGAAATATTCAGTAGTTTTTGGTATCTGAGCAGGGGGGACAAAACATGCATTATGGAGATAAAATGCCAACACGGAGGAGAAAGTAAAACTAAATTGATGACGTTAGTGTTTCAACTGCAGCATTTATGAAGACAATTTAATTAAAATGCAATTCTGACCTCACTGTCCCATGCACTTTGGTTAACTGGACCATAGATGATTTCTCGCTGTCATGTCTACTCCTAGTGATGTTACGTATAGCGCCGTGGCTTCGGAGCGTGTGTTGAGTAATCCCCGAAGCTTTTTGTGAAGCTTGTATTACAAGCTTCACAAAAAGCTTCGGGGATTACTCAACACACGCTCCGAAGCCACGGCGCTATACGTAACATCACTAGGAGTAGACATGACAGCGAGAAATNATATAAGTGAGGGTCTGAGCTCTCTCAATTCCATCGTGTCACTGGGCCCGCGTACAGGAAGGGTAATATGGTTCTTATTATACACCCATGGGTATTATGAGCGTTGTGGTTCAACCGATCTGAATCGCTTCCTGAAGCAGTCACGTGGTATCGACAGGCAGCGAGGCTTCGTTTGTCATCGATGACATCACTGGCCCAAAACGATACAAGCCTCGATACAAGCTTCACAAAAAGCTTCGGGGATTACTCGACACACGCTCCGAAGCCACGGCGCAATATGTAACATCACTACTTAACACTTCTCTATTTTGTTTTAACTTGGAGGCTACGATTATCATCGTTAGTACAGATGTAGCTACCACTCGCTTACACGCTAACCCAAGCCTTAACATTCATTACGTAGCGGATTAAAATCNTGGATGTATAATAAGAACCATATTACCCCTCCTGTACCCGGGTCCGCTGGTGACACGATGGAATTAAATGAGCTCAGACCCTCACTTATATAGAGGTCGGAACATGTCATAAGTATAAATGGATAGAAGCATAAATAAATGTAGGAATAAAAACATGAATAAATAAATGAATAAATACAGGAATAAAAATCGTTCAGTGTTTTCAGGGAGATTTAGTGTGTGTTCTGTGGCTCAGCTGGAAAGCAGTTGACTCACGACCGCAGGGTCCCTGGTTCAACGT
>NW_011335974.1:69885-81759 GCF_000735185.1 Notothenia coriiceps
ATATATATCATATAATATAATTATATATCATATATCATATATATATATTATTTCTGGAAAGAAAACTTTGGGATAGGTTTCACGGAGGAGTAGTGATGAGTTATGGAACCTAAAGAGGAGTAAGGAGTTTCTACTACAAAAAACCGAGACCACGACCTCACCACCCTCCCCAAACAGGAGTTCTTCACGTCCTAGATGGAAGTGTTACGGGACCTTCTCTTTGGTGCCTGGGAGAATTGGAGTGTACATTGTCGAGTCTCCCCAGACACAGTGGACCAATGAGTTGACGACAGGTACTACATTCGGAAATTCGCTTATTACTACGGTATTGTAACAAAGAGGTGGGAGAACCATATATATATATATATATATATATTAGAAAAATGCTGTTGAATCACTTTTTAAAGTGACCACCTTGTGGAATCATCCAGGGTTTACAAAGTCCTCTTCCTCTTTCTTTCCTCTCCCTCCTCTTTCCTGTTTGTGTAGACGCTGACTCTCTTGTTGAACAGCACTCAACCAGAAGATCTAAGAGCGGCAAACAAGCTCATTAAGGAAATGGTCCAGGAGGTGAGTCATAGCTCATGGTGTGCTGTACGTGGGCCCACATGCATGTGCGTCTCGGCTTTTCCACCAATTTAACAAAAGACCCACCCAGTTATGTAGCCTGATCACATTAATGCATGCAAATATTGGTCCTAAGGTCTTTTCAAAAAAAAATTGTCATAGTGCTTAATACTTAAAGGTCCCATGTCATGCTTTTCTGGTTATTACCCGTCCCCTTGTGTGTTATGTAGCTTTTTCTGCATGTAAACGGTCTGCAAAGTCACAAACCCTCAAAGTACACCCTGTAGCGAGTACAACTCTAACACAGAAAAGACCTGTCTATGCTGCCCCAGAACGCCTCGTTGGAGTTTTCCCGTTGCGTTACGGACTTCCTCACACACACACTCGGCGGGACGTTGCGAGGCTCGCTGCTACGAGGAGTGGGACACTGTGAGCTGGCTTACTGTTGTGGGGTAGGCGAGACAGAGAGACACTGCAGAACTCAGCCTGGGCACACACACAAACTCCCAGCCAGGCTGCGGGTGTGTTTCGGGCTGGGTTTCGCTGTGTCTCGCTGTCTCGCAGACGGCCACTGGGCTCACAGGGAGGGGGGGGCAGGAGCTCCAACAAGCCGTTTAGGACAGAGAGTGAATACATATACTATACAGAGATGCTGTATGAGAAACCAATGTGAGTTTGGAAAATTGCACAATATAAATCTATTTTAGTAGACCTCAACAATGGAATTATGATCAGTAGAGATGGCCATGACATGGGTCCTTTTTAAGTGTGAGTGATGCATTCAAATTTCGACAAATGTGTAACGCTTAATATCTAATTATAATCATGGTCTTGATATTGGTATAATCAAACATCAGGTTTAGTTACAGCTAGAGATTGTTAAAGGAATTGAATCTTAAAACTCTAATTATTTTTAACACCTCTTACCAAAATGTAATAAAATATAGAAAGGATAATTTATTTTTACAAAAGTTATCATCATTATGATTTGAAATTCTGATTCATTAAATGAAAGATACTATATATTTAAAGTTTAAAATATATAAACTAATTTAAAGGGCTCCCTTTATGCACATTTCAGGTTCATATTTGTATTTAGTGCCTCTACTCTGTCATTTATATATGCTTTAATCAGGGTTCTTACAGTCATTAAAAACATGGAAAAGTCATGGAAATTCAAAATGGTAATTCCAGGCCCTGGAAAAGTAGAAAACAATATTTTTCCCAAGGTTTTGGAAAAGTCACGGAAATGTAACTAAAGTTGCATCAAATATAATTTATATTTTAGCTAATCGCCGAAATAGTAATACTGTAATGATAATAAATACTGATACTAATGAAACGTAAAATCAAATGGCATTTAACTGACGAGGTATTTTGCTGGTGAGAGATTTGAGTTGCTTTAGCTAGAAGCTAGTAAGCCTACTATTTGATTTGTTTTAGATAGGCACAACATGTTTCATATGCAGACCTTGTTTTCCTGTTCCATGTTAAAATGAACCATTTTCAGTGGCACCGCTGAGAGAGTAATTGTGTTGGTCATGGAAAATTAGGTAAAGGTCATGGAGAAGTCATGGAAAATTAGGTAAAGGTCATGGACAAGTCATTGAAAATCATTGATGAAAAAGTGTATGAACCCTGTTTAATGTTCCAAAAGGTATTTATTGTCCTCATACTGCCTGTGCTTCAGCAGAGAAACTTTCTCTGGATGTAACTTTAGGAAAGGGAAAACCCCAAAATTATAATGTGGCCCCTTGTCAAATGTTAACAATGTCAACCCAGCTAACCATCACATGATATTTGTCATGATAAAGAATAGTCTTAAACTGTAGTTTAGCCTTTCATTTACATATATGATACATCAGATGTCATCCTTTGTCATAATTACGCCCCTTTTGAGATCCTTGTGTTCTGTTTCCAGGACCAAAAGCGCGTGGAGAAGGTATCAAAGCGACTGAACGCCATCCAGGAGGTGAAGGAGAGTGTGAGCCTGCTGAGCCAGATGCTGGAGGGCTACAGCAGGGAGAGCTGCTCCCATAGCAACCAGGAGCTCATTAAGGTTAGTGCAGCTCAGCACATTTGAAACTGTCTGCAGAAACGGCCTGCACCACAGCTGCTGTTTCACTGTTTTTAACACGTGTGTATTTGCAGGATCTTTACCAGCGCTGTGAAAAGATGAGGCCGACACTTTTCCGGTTAGCAAGTGATACAGAGGACAGTGACGAAGCACTAGGTACGGTTTCTGAGCTCTGTTGAAAATAAGCCTTTATTTCAGACACTGTTGATCATCATTCAATATTTCTGCCAATATTGGAAAAGGTAGGAGTTGTATGTATGTATGTATGCTGAAGGGCACAGGAAATACAAGTGTTACTGGATGTGGTTAGTTCAAACAGATTAATTTTGGCAAGAATACAAGAAATACTAAGCTTAGATTTTGCAATTCAAACATTTGAAAATCAGACTTTAATTTAAATTCTTACAAATGTATGACTATGATTTATTAAAGGTTTTGATAAAAAAAAAGCCACTTTACATTTATTTTTGCTTTCAGCTGAAATATTACAGGCCAATGACAGCCTGACGCAGGTCATCAACCTGTACAGACAGCTGGTGAAGGGAGAGGACGTGTCCAAGGACGGTCTCACCACGTCCCCACAGAGAGGTTTGTACATGGGTGTGTGATTTAAAGTCCTTCCGTTTCTACCTGGCATTTCTATAGACCAGGGGTCGGCAACCCCTGGGCACCGTAACCAGTGGCACACTAGGAATAAGTGGAATAAGTGTGCAAAATATTAAAATTGTATTTTCGGATCCTGAACGAGACCGCCGCCAGAGCGCGTCTCCCCGTTACCTGCAGAAGGAACCCATGCACGCAACGCAGCCCCGTAGTGTTGATCGTTTCACCACGGAGGAAAGCACTTCACAAATTGCAGTAGGCCTACCCATAAGGAGCTGTACAAATGCCGCAGTTTTTGCGTGGCTGTGTATTTAGTTGAAAGCCCAGTGGCGATCTGCTCATCTCTCATCGAAATAATATGCTACAAAGGGGCGGACTGGCCATCTGTGTGTTGAACTTTCCTGTCGGCTCCCAGACCGTAGTCGAGGAGGGCAGAAGCAACAAGCTTCAGGTTCAATAACCCACTTTAGCTTAAATGACTGGAGAGAGGCGAGCNAACACCAAGTTGCTAGACTTAGGAAGGCACTCGTCCAGTGCTACCATAGCTGTCCGCTCGCTGCCGAAGCAACAGTAGCTACTGTAGTGACCGGGTTTTGCTATGTCTCGGAGCTATGTATCGAAGTGTTTTTCGAAGCCCCTTAATAGTTGTGTGCGAGGCTTCGTGCCGCTCGATATGCATTGTAGTGATCCTCATCTGTACTTCGCTCTTTATTAGAACCAGTCAATTGGTTTCACGTACCGTCACTCCAGTCTTAACGTAAAATTAATTTAACAGAAGTATTACGACGTCAACTTTTGTGATTTTGCAGTAGTAAATCAGAAGATGAAAAGAGAGGCAACAACCTAAAATGAGGTCATTACGTACAAAACAGGGGAGCGGAGTCTACTGGTTTTGATGCTTATAAGAGCATAACTATTCGAGGTAAAAACTAAAGTGGCTGTAGCTGTTAGTGATGGTTTACACTATAAGAACAGTTAGGGGGGCAAAACTGCATACTAGAATTTTCGAATGCATTGGGTGTGTGTGTGTATGTGTGTGTTGGTAGGTGAGGACACGTAAGGAGAAGGGTTTATTTGAACCTCGCTCTGACCTGATTACAAACGTTAAGCTCTAAGTGTGGACGTGGATGAGTACGTGCACCGACGGTGGCAGACAAGACGTTCACAGTGCGTAAGTTTCAAAAAATTTGTGAAGACCGACGTCGAGGAAGACCTATGCGCAACCATCTAACTTTATCATTAGGTCAGCAACACTGTGCACCACTAACTTACATGCTCGACGACGAACACTGGTACCCTTGACTCTAAATCTCTCTTGTCTCTCAGGTGAAACACGCCGAGTTTGTCGCCTCGTAGTAAGGTGTCCGCAAAAAGGAAGAACCTGAAGGTGTTCGAGAGAGTGGTCCCAGTTCCACAAAAAAGCGCGGTTGACAAAAGGATGACAATGTATGTAAATGATACGTGTGAAAGTAGGGCTTGGGAGTCTGTACAGGTCTAAAATGACGTCCTACAAATGTCCGTAGACACCAAGGAAGACCGGACTCCGTAGAAGTTTCGTCTTCGGAACATTAATAGCCGGTAGTGAGGGAAACCACCCCTCAGAGAAAAACATGGACGTGAAAAAAGTTTAAAACGTAGTAATTACGCCCAAACGCCTAAGTTAACATGAGAGCCATCAATCCTGAATTGACGAATGTAAGTTCATTAGTACGACAGTTTCGTCATACCGAAAATTTTTTCCAAGTATTGTCATTTACAAATTGTTAGTTATGACATGACAGGAATAGTCGTACCGAAACAAAAGACTTCATTAGACTACATTTTCCTGTATGATACTAAGACGTCAACAACGTCTGATTTATTGAATGGTGATGGACGTATGGGGAATAGAGTTTAACATTAGAACTGGAAATTTAACAAGGTACGGAGGAAGAGGTGCGTCTGGGAAACGGCGACAGGATCATTCTCTTTAACATGGCTGTTGTTGGGCGGGAGCGGGAGCTGCAGATGGGAATGAGGTTACAGAATACAACGAAAATAAAACGAAGAAGCCCCGTCCCTTCATATGAGGTGAATAAACAACATCCGCAACGTAAGAGGAGAAAGTCGCAACCATGGGTGTATAATAAGAACCATATTACCCTTCCTGTACGCGGGCCCAGTGACACGATGGAATTGAGAGAGCTCAGACCCTCACTTATATAGAGGTCGGAACATGTCATAAGTATAAATGAATAAAAGCATAAATAAATGTAGGAATAAATAGTATGCAGTGTTTTCAGGGAGATTCAGCTTGTGTGCTCAGCTGGAAAGCAGTTGACTCACGACCGTAGGGTCCCTGGTTCAATGCCTGGTCGATACGTCTTTTTGTTTGTTTATAAACGCTACAGCTAAATGTGATAATGTAGTTAATAAATGTATTCTTTGATATGGTTTAGCCTTTCTCAGGCTACAACATGGTTAAGTTTACGAGTATTATTAAGGAATACAAATCCCTCTTTGCAATGTTTACCAGCCTCCTTAGGCTTTTCATTCACAATCAACTGGAAATATTGTTAACATGAAAATATGATTTTATGTTCATTGTTTAGAGTTATTCTAAGGCTTTACTCATTGGGAACTCGGTATGAGATACAGCACACTATTGAGATGTCAAATCTGCCTGTTTTACACACTTTGACCAACAGGTTTGTGTTCAGGTGAAGCCCATGATGAAGCTTCGTGAGATGAACCCTTTTGCGAACCAATTGGCTGGAAAGCTTCAAAGCTTCATCTCGCCATCCTTATCTACTCCCCTTTCCAGAAAAGCTGAGTGACAGTCGGTGTGGGGCTGAAACTGAGATGAGGCCATTAACTGTACTAACGTTCCCCCTCGGCATCAGTGCGGTGTACTCTGATGAGAATACATTGGCTGCAGAGTGCAGGGCAGCTCTACGGAGGCCAGGCCCAGCCATTAGAGCTAAATCCAGTTTGACAGGCGGAGGTCTCAGCTGCAGATTAGCCCGACGGACTGTCTGTCTGGATTACAGCGAGTTCAGTTGGGGTGCTGCAGCTACACCGAGGGCTGGAGAGGGAGGCATGCTGGGACACAAATTGAAGCGGCAGCGCTCCAAAGCTGGGTTTTTAGGATTTGTCCAAGCGTTTATTTTCAGCTCTACTGCAGAGAAATTCCACCTCACTGACTTGTCCTCAAGTGAATGTTTGCCATCGTTCAGGCATAGTCCAATTTACTTACAAAAAGCCTGGACCACCTGAGAGGTTAGCAGCATGGGCAAGATGCTTTTTTCTAAAATTACTCCATCATCAAATGTTCCCCTCCATTTACTGGCTACTTATACAAAAGCCTCCTACAACATATCTCAGAAGGAGTCCAAACACTTATCTGATGCTGCCTAGAGTGTGCATTCCCAATAAAGCCACGTTATGCTACACTGCTGCTTCTTCACAGAGATGCATGTCCAATGCGAGTCATATGAAGGGCAGAGTTTCCGATTATATTTACTGACACGCTGCAACTAATAGAAACTTTTCAGAACTGAAAAATGTACCTGCCTTGAAACAAAAGATCAAGAGTTGAGCTAAATCAATAGAAACATGTTCAAAAACTATTATGATAATCATTTAAGGGATTTTTAATGCATACAATTGAAGAGAATTTTTTGTTTGCCTCTAAAATATCCACATTTTTTTTAATTTGTCTGTCTTATATCAGTTTAAAGTGAAAATATGTGTTGTACCAACACATGATGGCCCTCATATTCTTAAGATGTAAGTATTGAAAGGCTATTTCTCACCAAATACAAAATACTGCCTTTTGGTGTCTGTGCCGTAACAAAGGGATTTCCTCATCTCTATAATAAATAGGTTTGTCACACTGATACTGTTGTTTTGTTTTGTGGGAGCTTCTGTAATGTGTGTGTAGGTGTAAATCCTGAGAGGAGGGGTGTGTTGTTACAGACAGGGCATAGTTTGTCAGCCTGAGTTAATAACAGAACAGTGGCCTCCCACTTTAAATGTTGGAGAGAAAAAAAGAATGTTAGGAGGTTTTTGGCAAAAAATCCTGAAACCTGAGAATACAATACAAAAACATACATTGTTGATACGAATGTGACATAAATGGCAAAGGATCTTACCACTAGAGTTATTCAATCAGTTATCAGTGTTTTAAAGGTAGTCAGCGTTCTACAAAAAAGGTATACAAAAACAAACAGACTAGTCTCACATAATCCCAGTCTTTTAATTTTTTTATTAATGGATTAAACAGGAGCATAGATGAGTTCACGATCCGGCTACTGATTTGGTTTTTCATTTGTATCCTAAAAGGATGAACATAATCAAATCAAGTTTTATTTATATAGCACATTTTTAAACGATTTTTGCTCGAGTCAAAGTGCTGCGTATTAAAGTACTTTAAAACCATTTGAAAACAGCATTCAGCATGTCACTCCTCAAAAAGATGCGTCCAACTTCCACCGTATACCGTTAACTTGAACTACTGTAATCTCATGTATAATTACATATTGGTTAATAATGCAAGATACTATTAATGTTGGGTCGTTAGACTCCGGGTTACTCACATTAATTCTGGTCTGTAACGATGAATGATGGCACAAAACGCCAATCCGTTCCGAAAGGACGTTGACATGTCCTTTACTTCCACATCGTTGTAATGTTCACACTGTATCCGACACCACTCCTGGAGAGCCTTCAGAGACCCCATGGTACTGTAGGTATCCAAGTAGTCTGTCAATAAAATCACGTTTCTCTGTCACAAGCTTAACGGGAGACGACACAAAGTCTTTCTGCCTGGTCATAAACGAGTCATCAGCAGCGTGTCAGTGAAGGGGCCAGACAACACCCGAGGTAAAGATACGGTGCATTCATTACCAGCCAGTGAGTCACGTTAAGAAAAACTAGCGTGGCTGGCAAGCTAGCAAGGTGTTACTTAACTTTTACAAAAACACACAATAGGCTACATTACGCCCCAGTGTATCTCATGTACAGATTTATTTAGTCAGCAACGACTCCGTCTAAAGAGATACTTTGACCAGAAACAAAGGGTTAAAGACACGGCTAATATCCAGAGATGATGACGGTAGCTTGCCAACAAAGTTCTTCAAGTATTGAACTCAGCTTGCTAGCTAGCTAAGGGGCGTTAGCCTGCAGTTAGCTCCTGACAGCAGTTTGCAGGTTTGCCTCTCTTCAATGGGCGCTGGCACTGGTTGTCCGTTGACCGTGACAGTTTCGGGCGATGATGGCTCAGCGAAGCAAAGGGAACAGTTTCCTCATTGAGGTGGACAGCAGCATGGTTTTGTTTGTTGGTGCAGTGACTGGCTGTTAAAACGCTGCATAGAAAAGTCTGTTAGCAACTGCACTCGCTACTGGAGACCGCTTCCGACGCCCACTTTGCAGCAACACAATTAAATCACACTGTAAGAAATACATCCCGCCCCATTAATGTTGATCAATGCTGGCAGCCCAAGCCATTGTAGCTGCATTGATTGAAGCGTTGGCTGCCACCCTGCAGTGTCACGTTGATGTTTCTTTTCCCGCCCAAGAGGGGGGGCTAAAGAGACGTACTGACTAAGGCTAGCCTCGCGATATGTTACAAAATCACGCGATAGTTGCCACTTGTTTAGAATTCCCGAAAGATGGCGGCGGCGCCTCCGGATGAGGCCACCCTGCAGTCTCGCATCAGTAAGTCAATATACTATACCATATCAGTTTCTCTTTTGAAAGGACAGTGATAGACGATACGCTGTTAAAAAGCACAGAGACATAATCTCATTTTAAATGTGCGGCGGTCAGCCATAGCATTTTCCCGAGGGAAGATATAAAGCCAAGAGAGCGAATGTCATTAAATCAAAAAGTGCAGTTCTCGAGAAGGAACAAACTCCGCCAGATAATGATTCACCGTTTCTGTAATGAACGTTTTGGACTCAGATTGTGTTACCTGCTGACAGCTTGAATTTGGGGAGCCTGCTCAAACATGGCAAGCTTAATGCTAACGAACTCAACAAGCTAGGTAGCAGCCAACCAAAGATCAAACAAGCCACTTGAACGAACCATAGAACCAGGAACCATACTTATTCAGTTCCCCAGTTATCCATTTTATGCAATCACAAAACTCCTGTTACAACCAGAGAACTGATAGTTTGCACACAACCAACATCAGCTGATGGTTATCACAGGCTTCTGATAAGATCAAACTTTGCTTCTTAATAAACTGAATAACTACAGTACTACCTGCAAAAGGTTAGTACCCAGGTTTGACAGACTTCACACATCTATGCAGAGCAATCACACATATGGAAAGTAAGTAAACTCGTGTTTTGTCATATTTTTTGTTGTTAAAGAAAACGCAACCACATGCAGCAGTTTTAAAGTTTGTATATACAGCTGATGCAGAGCCTAATGTGTTCCTTTCACATAGACAAGGCCACCAACCCTTTGAATAAGGACACTGACTGGGACATTATCAAGGGATTTTGTGATCAGCTCAACAATGATCCAGAAGGGTGAGATGATGATGATGATGATGATGATGTTGAGGATGAGTATATAACACCAGAGTAATATGCAAAATGCAGAATCAAGCAATATTCCAGCTGTTGTTTGAAACTATAATAACTGAGTTTATTCCAGTTTTGCAGCTCTGTAGAAAAACATCTTATAAATCACATGATAATTCATACATTTGGTGATATCATCTATGCATATTTGTACAGAGTGATTTTGTGGAACATTCAATGTGTTGCCTTGCAGTATTTTATACAGGTATAAGTGTACATTTTGTTTTGTATCAGTCCCCAGGTTGCAACCAGACTCCTGGCCCACAAAGTCCAGTCTCCTCAGGAATGGGAGGCTATGCAAGCGCTTCTGGTAAGATATGAAGTATAAAGGTCTTGAGCAGTAAAGTAACATTAGAAGCCACTTTTTTGGAAGGCTTTTCCGTTTTTTTTTATTTAAAACAAACAAACTCTAAAATGTTCCCAGGTTCTGGAGACGTGCATGAAGAGCTGTGGGAAGCGATTTCACATTGAAGTGGGAAAGTTTCGCTTTCTCAATGAGCTCATCAAAGTGGTTTCACCAAAGGTAATGATCCCTGTTATTTATACTGCTATGCTTATATGTCTGCAACTGTACATCTAAGATCATTAGGACACTGTAATGGAAGAATAAAGGAAAAAACACATTTGACTCTAACCTTGCATTATTCCCTGCTTCTCTGCAGTATTTGGGAACCCGGGCTCCAGAGCCAGTGAAGAATAAGGTGATAGAAATAATGTTCAGCTGGACAGTGAAGATGCCTCATGAGACGAAGATAGCAGACGCCTATCAGATGCTGAAAAAACAGGGTGAGTGCAACAACAAGACAATGAGAAGCCATCAAGATAAAGGACACGGTTCTTTATCTTCAGGTTTCTCATTCTCTTCACTGTACATTTAGTCTGTTTTTTTAATAGGTTCCCACCTCAAGGCTTTATCAATGCTTTTATTAGTTTCCATTTGAACTGATAATGTGTTTTTTTGGTTACCAATATTTTCCTACAAATGGTAGTTTGTACAAGGAAGTATCAGTTCTCCTTTGTGTGGCGGTGACCCACATGCATGGGACTACTGCCTTAGTCATGCTAAGTTGCATTGAGTGTAACAAACAGGAGAATTATTCAACTATACTCTAAGTTACTACGGTGTAATTCATACTTATGTAGGGTGTGAATGCACCATATATTTGCATTTTGACAGAAAGCAACTGACTTTCTTGTTAATTGCTTATTTATAAAAATAATCGTATAAATAAACGTTATTCATTCAGCCCCTTTCACAACACATGCAGCTCAAAGTGTTTTACAAGAGAATCACATCATTAGCTTGGCTATTAAGAAAATAGGATATAAAAAAATACAAAGCAATCATGAAAAACATAAAATAACATCATATATTAACAATGATATTTCAAGAAAGTGCAATGTTTGGACTCCTTTAGCTATCGACAGATTTTGGGGAGCATTTTCTAAACATTTTGTGCATAAGAACAGCCTTAATAATACTTTTTTTAACACTGGACGACCTTAAGGAATGGTTTCAAACATGCTCAGATAAGCAGTTGGAGAGGTATGAAGATGCGCAACCATTCAGGGACTTAAAAAGAAATGTGAAAACAATCCTCAATGTAATTTGTAGCCTGATCTTCAAGAGGTGTGGAGAACAATGTTATGGCATCATTATTGCTTAAAGGCTTACATCATGGACAGCAGTTGAGTACCAGGTGACACAGACCCCTCTGAGCTGTTTACATGTGAGGTTAAGAGGGTCCGTGTTTCTCTTCCAGGCATTGTGAAGGTAGATCCTGCACTTCCTGAGGACAAACCCCTCCCACCCCCAGCACCCAGAGCCAAAAACATCATCTTTGAGGATGAGGAGAAATCCAAGGTATGAGTAGTGATGAGGAGGCACTTTGGATAGGGTTTCAAAAGAAAGGTCTTTATTATATATATATATATATATATATATATATATATATATGGTTAGTATTATACTATAGATATATATATAATATATTAGTATTTAGAAAATGCTGTGAATCACTTTTTAAGTGACCACCTTGTGGAATCATCCAGGTT
>NW_011335974.1:81825-95695 GCF_000735185.1 Notothenia coriiceps
TCTCTCTCTCTCTCTCTCTCTCTCTCTCTCTCTCTCTCTCTTTTAAAGGGACAGCGATCTCACTCTGCATGACCCTAATATCATAACATGTGTGCTCTGGAGAATCACAGAACGGACGATCGCCCTTATTATTATGCCATTTAAACCAATTATTTAAATGTGTTTGTTAAATTAAGCATCATGTAAGTTGCGCTGACAGGTCCACACACTGCTTCCCCGCAGCGAGGCTCCCCCGCCCTCCTGCTGATGGTTCACAAGCCCCCCCCGTTGATAATTCTCGATCGTTGGCACGCTGATAAAAAATTTTTTTTAAATGGCACTTCATATCAAAAAGGTTGCCGACCCCTGCTATAGACATTAAGACATTAAGATCATAAATGGCTTTTTTCATCTTGATTTCAGGCGGCAGTAGCTCAGCTCTCGTAGACCTGATGGGACTTAACGCATCCTCAAACACAGCACCATCCGACCCAGAGCCCCTCAGCCTGCAGACCCTCATTCAGAACATGGGCATCAGCCTCCTGGATGATGAGCTCATGTCACTAGGTAAGCACATAAAACTCATCTGGCTTGTAAGCGCTAAGGTAGATTACTAAGTTTTACTTTTTTAACAAGCCAAAGAGTTTGAGCCAGCAGTGTAAGCACATTGTGGTTTAGCCAGATGTAGCCCAACATCTGGCTAAACCACATCACACATTCACAGCCTTTTTAGATTTAGCCTTACACGTCACAGAATCTGACATCAGATGTGATTTAGCAGTGAATTGAACAGTTACAATTGTCATATGTTACCATACGTTTGACTGCATTTGAAATAACCTGTGTTTGTCTCTGATCTTTTAGGATTGAATCTAACGGAGAACTTTGACTCTCAGAACACTTTTCAGGTACGTAAGTTAAGACAAAACTGTTCTACTCAAGTTGAAAGCCGATGTATGTCAAATTGAATAAGGAAAATATGTCTTAGTCGCTGACAAATACTCCACATAAAGGCTTTAATACCGCTTTCATTATCAAACAGTTCTAACATCATCTCGGACTTCTTATATAGTTTTTGACAGACATCCCTTAACCCTCTGTTTGTCCCCTCAGTCCTCTGATGGCACAGAGTCCTCTGCTGCATTGGGCCCTGCAGTGTTGCAGCCCGCTGTGGTCCAAACAGCAGCTCCACCAGCAGGCGGCCCCGCTGCTCCACCCAAACCCATAGAAGGGCTGGACCTGTTGGGGAAGACCTTGTTACAGCAGTCCCTTCCTCCAGAGAGCCAGCAAGTCAAATGGTTAGTTAAACAGGTTTTTGCTCCCATCACAATCTCCTCAATTTGGCCTGAAATATAACACGGAGACAAAATGAGGTGGTGTGTTTGCTCATCATTTAATACTTTATTTTAGTCTGGTTAGAGTAAACTGTTTGAGTCTGGTGATATTTGAGATATTTTCAATACTGTTTTTTAATTTAAATATCAATATTTCGAGCTTATATTTTGTTACTTTTCCATCTGAAGTATTTTCCGATAATATTAATTCAAGGAATGTCAGAGTTTTGAAAATGAAACTGTAATTTTCCTAGTACAGTGACTTCAAACATATATTTGATTTGAATTTTCTTTTCTAAATGTTCAAGTCTCCCACAAATTGTACCAATATATTGGCAAAAATATGATTTTTCTTTTGGAACTATTTACAATTTCTCAAGCGTTCTTGTCCAGCCTGCAGTTTAATCAAAGTGTCCCTGAATGTTGTCATGTCACTGTTCATAGCCCTAAACTGTTATTTAATACAGAGCAGTAGTAAATCACTTGTTGAAGGGACATATGTGTGTTTTCTACATGCAGGGATAAACTCCAACCTCAATCCAGAGTCACTTTACGAGACATGCAGACCAAGTCCAACGCCAACCCTAAAGCAACCTCCATCTCCTCCAATCCCGCTCCTGCTCCTGTGCCCACTTTCAGCATGGCTGTCCAATCAGAGCCTCCGGACTCTCTCCTCCTCCCCAATCTCAGTCTGGCCGTTTCTGCTGACCCCTACGACAACATCTCTCTAGCTGATGTTACCGTGCCTCTGGAAGCAATCAAGCCTAGTGAGCATTCAACGCCCATCAGAGACACTTTTTCTCTCTTTGATTTTCCTCTGCATCACAATCTCTTGTTGTTTTTTCTCCCTACTATAATATTCCAGGCAGCTTATTACCAGTGACTGTGTTCGACAAACACAGTCTCCGGGTTTTATTCACCTTTGCTCATGACTGTCCTCCATCCCGGCCCGAGGTGCTGGTGGTGATCATCTCCATGCTGTCCTCCGCCCCCATCCCCGTCACCAACATCCGCTTTCAGGCGGCCGTACCAAAGGTAGGCCCTCCCTTCCCAGCCTGTAATAGACCATGATGTAAAAGTCAGGTGGAAAACATTTATTTTGACTTAAATAACATTTTGCTTTGGTTGTGTCTAGGTGATGAAGGTGAAGCTGCAGCCGCCCTCCAGCACAGAGCTCCCTGCCTATAACCCCATCCTGCCTCCAGCTGTCATCACACAGATCCTGCTGTTGGCCAATCCTCACAAGGTACTCTGCCATCCGACCCGTTTAGAAATCATTTTCATCCGTTAGTGTAGGCCTCATTCAGGGCGATAAGTCTGATATCATTATCAACATATTATTATATCAACATATCATCTAGTTTCTAAATACCAAGATTTTTTAAAGACCACATCATCTAAAAGTCAAACTCAAATTCTTTGATACATTTCGAAACCATATCTTTCACGAGTTCCTGTTCCTAATGCTAACTCCCTAGCTTTGTTTTGTCGAAAATACGTCACGTCATTGGACACAATAATAGTCTTTGCATTGATACACTTTTCTTTTTGCAAGAAAAAACAGCTCTATATATATTCACTGAAGGTTATTAACTCGTAGTCATGTACATGCTGTAGGAACAAGAGGGCGACATAAACCATATCCTCCTTACATTCATCTTTGCTAATGTGTTTTTGAATAACATACTTCAAGGTCAAAAGCAATGCGTTTGGAAGACGATATTGCACCTTCAAGCAGTGACTGAGATTTGCAACATTAATCAGATTTGATTTTCGTTTTCTCCTCTCAGGAAAAAGTACGTCTGCGTTACAAGCTGACGTTCAACCTAGGGTACACATCTCACGATGAATCCGGAGACGTGGACCAGTTCCCGCCCCCCCACACCTGGGGGAGCCTTTAGGCCGACCTCCTGTCATGATCTGCTGCTGCTGCTGCTTCCTTTTAGATTTCGGTTGAAGTTGTCCCTCATCGCTGGCTTTGAGGCGGGACGGCCTCTCCCTCACTGAACGGTTTCAAACCCTGGTTTGGTGATACAAACTGAAATGAAACCGTCGTGGCTCCAGCTTCTACTTTGTGCCTTCCTTCGCAGCCTTCCTGTCTTTATTCCATCATCTCCGCCTTCCTGTGTTTCGTACATGCTTTTTCTTCAATCATTCCAACGCAAACTGCCAGAGAAAAGATTCAATGGGGAAACAAGTGGAGCCTATTTAAAAATGAATGTGTGCAGTTGTCCACATAACAAGCACTCCTCTCAGATGTTGCATGTCATGTGAAATACATGTAACAGCTGGTGTTTTGCATTATTTCAGTTTTTTTACAAAACCCAATCAACTCTGAAGTAAGGCACATTCCTACCTTTTTCCACTTTGGGCTAACATGTCCCACAATCAGAGGGTTTGAGTGTTCTGGGTTGCTATCATTATTTTCTTTCCGTTTGTTAAAACCGCTTTTCAGTTGCATGCTTAAAGTGATGTTTACAGTATGACCAAGAGCCAAAACACCCAATGTATTCAAACTATGATCAGTAAGATTTATTTAAATAAATGTCCTATAAAATGGTTTCAGCACTACTTCAGTGTTCAAGAAGCAGCTGCAGCAATATGGGATACAACAGTCAGAAATCAAGTGGCGTAGGGAAATGAAGAAACCCAATTTAAACATCACTTTGAATACTTGGTGATGATTTTTGTTACTGTTCAGAGTTGATCTGAAATGCAGTAATAACTGGAAAAGTATCAACATAGGTGTGTCCTGGGAGCACAAATGATATATTGGTACTTTTAAGTGATTGCCTTTGTTGTTATATTTGTGTCAGAGCAGGAAACGTGCAGGTGTTATGGAATTCAAACGTCATTGACTTAATTAATTACGTCTGTCTTTGAAGGGTGCTAAATCTGACCCCGTTTAAATTATATTTTATTTTAATTATATCTTTTAAAAAAGATTGGGAAACTTGTTTTGATATTTTCACTCTAGGCTATTTTACACAAAACAATCGTTCATGCACTTGTTTTAATTTTGCACATGAAACCATTCCATATTTCCATACATTGTTTTTTTGTTTTTTACTGCTGTGTTACTGTGGCTCCACCCAAAGAGGGACATCACTGTTGACATCCGGTTTGATTCTACCACATGTGCCTGAGTTATGATTTTTATTTTGCTTTGTACATATATGTAAACAAATGATTCAGTTTCTCTTTTCAAATGTTCTTATCAGAAAATACTTTGTGAGACAAACGTTACTGAATCATCCTAATCATCCACGGTTATTGAGTTGATTGGAGCACTTTTAGGGTCATAAAAGGCTACAATAAATTGGTAATGGAGGCAGACTGGGTCCAACTGAGAGAAAACGTTTCTAAAATAACACGTGTGTTACAACAATAAGGATACAGTAAGAGATTCAGTTTCTAAATATGGTGTGGGATCAATTGAACAACTACCCATGGAGTAATAATGATAGATATAAACCTGATGGTAGATCAACTTACATCCTCATCACAGTGCCATTAATCTGTTTTATAGGCTGCTTCCTTATTCTGACTTATTTCATTTCTATAGAGATTTGCCTATATTTATTTACAGATACAGTAACACCAGACAGGAAGTAAGAAAGCAATAATGAGACAAATGTCGCCTCAGTATATACTTTTCAATCATTCAAGCAGATTGTAAATAATGTACTTGTGCACGATATATGTAAACTATGCATTGAGCGGCCTCACAGGTTTGACTTCATCGTCAGATACAAACTTATCTTGTTGACTCATTGCCATCGATTAAAAGGGCCAAATTATGCTTTTCTGGGTATTCCCTTTCCTGCAGTGTGTTATATAGGTATTTGTGCACATGTCAATGGCCTACAAGGCTACCCCCCGACCCCCCCTCCAGAAACACGTCATTTGGACTCCTTTTTTCAGTTCCGTAACAAAAAGACATCACTATGTAACACTCGCACTTCTTTTGGCTAGCCCTCCAACACATTGCATTTGATAGGCTTAAGGGCAGGACATCTCTGAGCGGTTGACCAATCACAGCAGACTGGGCTCTGGTTTTAGACAGAGGGTGAAAAGAGGTGCTGCAGCACATGAGAACAAAAACAACCTTTTTGAACATTAAAGCATGGAGACACAGAGACACTACATAGTATACTGATATGAACCTGAACATCATAGGGCCCCTTTAAAAATGACATGTATTGCAGCATTTATCTTCTCCATGGTATCCTTTTCTTTAGGATGTGCGCTGGCCCTTTCTTTGACTGGAGAAGCAATAATGAGAATATGGCTATTTGGACTTTAATCGGAGTGTTTGGCCTTAAAGTAGTAAATCAGCACGGCATCTATATGTCTGCACTGATGCAACCTTACTTACAGAACCAACTATCGCACCAATACTATGACCAGGAGAAATTGGATGACCAATGCATTTGCAGCCAAACATTTTAATTTGTATAGAGGTGCATTTAGGGGTACGCTAAAAGGTCATGTTTTTGCAGGTTCACATAACACCCATCCTTGGTCACATCAATCTTTTACTAAAAGTACCTATATGCTTCAGATTGCAGTACACTGCAACAATGATTAGATGCATGGAAGAGCTGCCATCCTTGAATAAATCAGACTGGTGGGCCCATATTTACTAGAGCAAGCAAAACAAAGTAACGTAGGGAACTAAAACATGTAGCTTAAGACCCAGAACATGAGAACTGTGTATTTGGGAGGAAGGGACATTTACATTTGTGCTCCTTATGTAAATAAAAGCTTCATGCCATGATGTATATTATCAGTAAAAGCAACAACCATGTACATATTGCTGGGTACACATTGAGAATGTACTACAAATATATGTATTAAAGGCCAATAAAGTCATTTGTATGGACTGTACCTGACATAAATGGTATGAACAATGATTTGCAAAGGAGAAACCGCTTTGATTCTGTTATTTATTAAGAAATTAAGAACAGAATTAATAAAAAAACAAGCAAGAAACCAAGTCAACAGTCTTGAAAATAATTCAGCCTTAGTTATGATGCTTATTTAAGAAATAAGAGTTAAAAGGTTACAAGTAAACGGAAGCATACGTTTGAAATTGATAGAGGATAGGAATAAGTCAAATAGTGGTTTCACGGTATCAAAAGAAGATAAACGGCTTCAGCATTCAGAATAACACAAACATAAACTCAATGAAATGATAGAAGAACAAAACAAGTCTAACATGTAGAACGTGATGAAGCTAGAACACTTGACGCTGGAATGGGACGGTTTATACAGAATGAAAGAAATTCCCATACATCAGCACGTTCCACCATGCACCACGTAATGTGTGCTAGATGTTTTTTTCCAAACAAAGACTACAGCAGCTATCAACTTCTGCAGTGTGTGATCAAATGAAAAGAACAAAATTGCTCCTCCAGGTCACATGGTCGAGAGCAACTGAATGAAACTGGGAAATTAGAAATCATGTCTAATAAATTGAAGGATAAAGGTTCTAGTTTAAGGTGGGTTCAACATATGGAACAAACAAACATGTTAGCCCTTAAATCCTTACGTATACTGCCTTTTCAAACCCCCACCTTTGGTAGAAGACAAAGAAATGAAATAACACACTGAGTGGCCGAAATGAACTCTGCGCCTCTTCCTCATAATTCTACTTTCGGGGAGGTGGAGGGCCTGAAGGAGGAGCGGGTGGAGCAGCAAAAGGGTAAGGAGGCTGCCCCATGATGCCCTTAAGCGGTAGCTGTAGAGGAGCGAAGGGCCGAGCCATCAGAGGAATTGGCCCCCCCGCTGATGGAGGAGCAGAAGGAGGCTGGGCAAACTGACCCTGCAGCTGGCTGCTCTGACCTCCAGGGGGCGGGCCTCCGCTGCGGGAGCTGTAGCCCCCGCTGCCGCTGTAGCTCTGGAACTGATCGGAGCCACCAGAGTTGTAGCTACTCCTGTGCCCCTGGCTTCTGTCCCTGTAGGAGGAAGAGGAGGAGGAAGAGGAGTGGTTTGGTGCATCATGGTTGGTGCGACCGCCACTGCTGAAGCCATTGGCGCCATCTTTGCTGCCACCACTACCGCCATATGTCCGGCGATCATAACCCCCCTGGTACATGCTGTTGGAGTTGTAGGAGCTGCTGCCACGGTAACGCATTCTGCCGCCTGTAATGAAGATAAATGTCAGTATTATTTGATCTCTTCCATTCAACAATATGATGGACTGTGATACATTAAAGAAGAAGTTCACCACGATCACGATGATCATTTTGGGAGTTATTGTGCTTACCGTTTCCACCACGCCCTGAATCCACCAGCTGGAGCAGTTTGGGGTTGACGGCCTGCCGGGCCTCAGTCAGAACCCGGACCAGGTCCCGGGCCTGTCGACAGTTCCCCTGGGTGAAGAAGGTGTAAGCTGTACCCGTGTTGGTGCTGCGGGCCGTACGTCCAATACGGTGGACGTAATCCTCAGAGGAGTTGGGGTAGTCATAGTTGATGACGAACTTGATATCTTCCACATCTTTATCAGCAATGAGGGACATTTAAAATATGTTATAAAAAAGCTACTGGAGAAACAATTTAAATTCCACTTAAAGAGCTGATTATTTGAATTTAAGTACATAATATACATTAACTGTATATGTATGCATTCAATTAAAGACATAACATGTCACTTTAATACAGATCTAAATAAATAGAGTTACTTACCTGCTCAGTCAGACACTGTTCAAAAACTCCATGCATCCTTACGTAGATTATTTTCAGTTAACCACCATTATAACTGATTTCAAACTAATACAGTTGATCAAACTGAGTTTGACTGCAGGTTTTTTAGGCTGTTCAGAACCATGTTTCGGCTTCATAACCTTCAAACCAATCTGTTCCGTCTGTTTCTTATTACAGAAGAGGTGGGGCTCGGACAGCACTGCTGATTTATGACTTATAAATGGACCTTTTGCCCTCCATCATGACAGAGGGAAGATACATCACCAACCCTGAGCTACTGAGTGACGATGTGCCTTTCTTTTGATTGAAATCTGAGCACGAGGAAGGTACCTGGATGTTATGGTGAGCTCATGGAGGAGATAAGAGAAAGGGCCGGAGAGGTACTTACCCCCGTCTTGTTGTTGTTTTTTTACAAAGGTAGTCGGTCCCCCCTGATCAGTCCTGGTTTCTAGTGAGGGGCTGAGGGGGAGGGAGACAGGACTCCTCCCTCACCTTCTGCACACACCAGCAACGTCAGACAGGAGCAGAACCCTTTAACTCAACGGCTGGTTCTGTTGCTCTCTCGCTGCATTGCAGGACCCTCCTCAGACCCCGGCCAGGACTGGATCCAGACGAGCCCGTTTAACTCCCTCTCCCCTGTCTGCTCTTTTTTTTTCAGGGACGGACCGATGAGCAGACAAACAGGAACCTCAGGCTGCTCCCAAGGAAGGCTCGTTGGATTTAAGGGGGAACCATAGTAACTGAAGAAGATTAACAGGGCTTTAATCCGTCTAAAGCTAGCCGAGCTTTTACTTTATCGTGACTGAGGGGCGGACGTGAGGGGGGCAGCAGCGCAGACACTTACAGCTGCCGTGTGCTGCCAAACCCTGAGAGGAGAAGAGGGGGAAAAAGAACAAGGACACGGTCATAGGGATTTATTGTTTTGGCAAGTCAAAGACACCTCACTTATCCCCCCTTCTCACATTTATCCTGCTAACAAATCAGATTAAAGCTTTACTGAGACCGGTTATTAATCTGTCCTACTCAAATGCATCCGCAGAACACAACAGTAGGTATTACTTTGCAGCATTACAGCAATGAAACAGCTACACAGTTTCAGATGAGGAGGAACGGGTTATAAGAGCAGTATCTTGAAATGACTTTGTACTGACACTATGAAGGAGACATAATACAAGGTGTGCAGACAGGAGAATCTGCTTTCAGGCAGCGTGCCAATGAGCCCCGGGTGAAGGAAGATTTTTAACTGCAGTAACAAGAAACAGACTATAAACCCAGCAGGCCTGCAGCCTCTGTGCTATAATGCACAGTTCATTCAACTGTCAGGTTCAAATAGAAAGGCCGGGAGATTCTTAAATTTGATGTGCCAAATGGATCATAAACCTTGTTATTTTCACACATTATAGTGCATACTTTGCATACTGTGGGGAAAACCTAGTGTGATATTTATTATAAAGACATGAACAAACTATCATAATATCCCCCTGATAAAAAGACAATTCTTTATTTAATGTTGTGCTAGAATTACATTGAGTTCATTACCAGGCTTTAGCTGGTTTCCTCTGTAGTATACTTACCTATTGGTCAAAAAGTAGAGGTCTTTTCACTTGTGTTACTCATTATAAGTTAATAATACACTAAATGTTATTTACAGAACAATGTAATCTTCACACAAAAATATGATCATGTCAGCGATAATGTGATATTGTGAGCAGACATACCCAGACCACGAGACGCCACGTCGGTAGCAAGCAGTACCGGAGCTTTACCGCTGCGAAATTCTGTAGAAATAAATACAATATTTGCAGGAATTAGACATGGGAATCATCATCTCCAAATCGTACTCTTCTGCTGGAGTGATGGAGTTACTTTAAAACACTTCACCTACAGGAGTCTTTATAAAGGTGTACTATTGTCTAATGTCCTTGGCCCCTCTGACAGATGAACAACCGTTTAGACGAGGAAATGGGGAGGAAAGTGGCAGCCCTGTGTTATTCTTACCTGCAAGTACCCAGTCTCTTTCTGGCTGGCTCTTGTCTCCATGGATACACATTGCTGGCCACCTATACAAAAAGAAAAGAAACATGATTAGTGAGACTAGGCCTGTCGCGATAATCGATAAATTGACTTATCATACGATAAGTAAAAATGGACTCGATAACTTTTCTGAGCTCGATAAATTGCCGTTTACATAAAGATGTGACCAGCATTTTAGCCTGGAGCGCTGTGGCTGCCAGGCGCGCTGTGAGGGGCGGGGCTGACACACAGCCAGGTCAGGACACTCCGCGTGCACGTGCAGCAGCGTAGCAGCCAAATTAATAATATAGCGACAAGCGGGAGACAACGTGTGACTTACTCGCGGGGAATTTAAAGTGAAATGGAATTGGTTACAAAACCTAACTACACATCTCGATTCTCCGGTGTGGCAGTATTTTGGATTCAAACCAAATCAACGAGGCGAACCTACGGACTTGAATGAGCCGGGCGGTGTGTCGCATTGGTTTAAAAAAGGTAGCGACAAAAGCAGGCAATACCACGCATTTTAAACCACCTAAAACACAACCACCCCATTCCGTTTTTCCAGCTGGGAGCAAACACGGCAGCTGGAGATGGAGAGCCCCCGCCCGACAATGCAAACATGTTGGTGTTCCTTGCTTCGAAAACTTAGAAAAACAGATTTGGATATGGCCTGTTGAGGCATCTGGGTCTTTGACAGTGGACTGTACACTTGACTGTTGTTTTAAGGAGGTTTTTTCTGCTTGTGAGATAATGTGTGCTCCTATTTATTTATTTATTTATTTATTTATTTATATATATATATGAGAGAGAGAGCTCTGTTTTCCAGCCTGACTCTATTTAATTTATTGTTTTGGTTGTGTGTGATTTAATTAATTTATTATAATTTAATTAATTTGTTTTATTTATTAGATATAATTTATATATTTTAATATTATTTCACATTTCATTTGCAATGTTGAATGTTCAATAAAAAGTTATGTTTGAAAGGATGTACTTGAATTATTATTATATATTATCATTATGTCTAAAATGGTCTTAAAAACAGTGCCGACAATATTATCGTTTATCGCAATAATTTCCAGAAAAATTTATCGTCCAACAAAATTAATTATCGTGACAGGCCTAGTGACAAGCTTACAATTAGTGACGTAACAACACCATAAAAAGCTGGTGGGTTGAAAGCAATACGGGTGTCGTGTATCGGCACTCAACTCCGTACGACACGGTCTCGAGTGTGCGTGTATGTCAGGCACGCCTTTGTTAATGGGGGTGACATAAGGTACACCTTATACAGTTGGGTCACAATAATTTCCACCAGTCGAGTGTTGTAATGTTGATAAAAAATTTAGTTATTTTGTAAAAGTTTTAGGTATTTTCGTAAAGTTAATTATAACCCTCGTACAGCAATGAACAAACTCTTACACCGGCACATTAATTCGCCCTATAAACGTCCCGCTGAACAAGAATACCCCTTTTATTGTGGCAGTAGCAACACCATCTTCTCCACCACACCATTTTGTGAAAGTACTTACTTTCTTAAAGGAAGATATTTTGTCGACACCGTCGTCACTACAGTCTGTACTTAAGTATCTAGTTCCGTTGACACGTCGTGTGAGAGGACAGGACCGTTCGCTTGTGGGGGGCAGATTCGGCACAGCGGAGTGGGGAGTGTAGGGTCTCGTAGAGCTTTTTCACATAATACAACAATGTGAGTTTCTACAAATACAAAGTAACACGATCGACAGAATACAAGATCACTACGTTTGAACAGGGAAGCCGCTTTAAGCGGCAAAACTTAGGTTTATTCAGCAAACACACTAAGTACATCAGACGTTTCGTATAAAAACCCATACCCCCCCGCCCTGCGAGCCTCATTAGACGCCGGCATCTCCCGACAATACACCGGTAGTACTGTCGTATCCACAAGAAAAAAATTATAATTTACTTCACCGCTCTACCACCGAGCTCAGGAAGGGACGGACAGGCCCGAGACGAGTACCTACATATTTATTCCGGACGACGAGCGCTCTACACCGTGCGAAGTCGTCGATGTAATGGATCGCCCTACCGCATAGCGCAATTATAATTGACAGCAGGCTCAGTGACACCGTGTTGACCTGCGCGACGACTTGTCGACCATCTTGCCGGGAGCAAGTCCACAAAGTCCCGTCTCGAGGGACAGCCTCGCAGTTCGCACTACACTTGACTTTTCAAAAAGACCCGTTATAATAAATTCCTTGCGACTCGGATCCGATCGATGTATGTACGGTGATAGACGATTGCAATCGAAATCGGAAGATAAGATTTCAAAAAAGTTATCCGATATTGTCTGTCACATATTCTTATATTTAGTCGAACATGAACTTCATTTTCATCTTCATGACGGTCTAGAACTGAACTCATTTTCATCTTTCATACAGTCCAGAAGCAGACTCATTCTTTCTGTCTCCGATGAGTCTAGAACATGAACTCATCTGTTCATCTTTCGTTGTTGTCAGAAATTATCTCATTTTTCGATTTCATGACGTTAGAACATGAACTCATTGTTCATCTTCCGTGTGTCCTAGAACATGATCTCATTTTCATCTTCATGACGTTTAGAACAGAACTCATTTATTACATCTTCGTGGTCCAGAACATGAACTCATTTTCATCTTTCATCGACGTCTAGAACAATGAACTCATGTTCTTATTCAGGGTCTCACATCCTATGAGCAATGTCATTTTTCAGAGACGTAAGTTTTACAACCCGAGTTCATTTTCAATTTTTTTTTATAGTAGGTTTTTATATCACTCTTCATCGCTCGTCATTTTCATCAGTGACACCCGTCTAACAGGTAAAGTCTTATTATCTATACGCTAGTACAAATATTACTAAACTATACTTTCCAGAGTTCTCCCGACCATTGTCCACGTCGATCAAACTTTACTCGAAAACATTAGGACGTCCCATCGACACTAAATGAGTCCACTTGATTTCAGTACTAAATTGAGAACTAATATAAAGTGAATTAATTAGGTCTAGACACTTCATTATTTCCCATAAAATTTATGTCATCACTCAGTTTCATTGTGTACATGGCAGACTTGACTCACCTCATCTTCTTGTTTCATCGTTTTGTAACTTTATGAAATTTATTTCATCGTTCATAGAGTTTTACACCGGGTCATACTCATGAACAACTCAAACTTGATCAATCGAAATCTTTTTTTTTTTTTTTTGTGGTACCCGATATTCATTTTTCTGAATTCGGAACGTGCTCCGTGCTTTTATGTAAAAGTTTTACGGTTTCACCGACGGTTTTAATATTGGCTGACCGATGTGTATAACTTTATTTACGAAAATATATAAGATAATCTACACTGAGAAAACCGTAAGACAATAATACATTGTCGACGGACGAAATCAACAAGCCTGACGATTTAGGAGACAGTAAGGCCCCACCCTCGGCCTCCCGAGCTAGGAACAGTCGGAAAAAAGTATGGACTCCAAACGTAGGGACATACAATTTTTCGGAGTCAGTGGAATTTAAGTCATTATTTATTGTAGCGTCCAGTATTGTGAGTTTCGATTTACACCGTATGGTACAAGTCGCGATACAATCGTAAAATACAATACACATGTAGTCTTCGTACATCGTTAACTTTACTAAAGAATTGAATATCATCCGGATAAAAAATGTACACTCAACCTTCCTCATAATTAATGTTACTTATTAACACGTAACAACTTGCCGAAAAATCTCTTCCCACTTGTATTCCGGACTTAATGTATTGTAAAATGATTTTTTGTATTTTCCGGGTTATTTATCTTAGTGTTAATAAAGACAATT
>NW_011335974.1:95740-117759 GCF_000735185.1 Notothenia coriiceps
TATCATAATGTCAGTGGTCTAAAATGGTCATACAAAGGTGCCGACAATATTATCGTTTATCGCAATAATTTCCAGAAAAATTTATCGTCCAACAAAATTAATTATCGTGACAGGCCTAAGTGAGACCCTGAATAGCTTCCGCCTATCAGATATTCACAAAATGGATCCTTCAATTATTGTCAACATCGTTTTAGGTCATGGCAGACAATATTTTCTCACCCATCCCGCCTCATCCTCCTGGTGAGTTCATCACAGCGCTTCTTAGTCTCCACAAAGATGATGGTTTTGTTTTCTTTTTCAGCCATTATCTCCTCCATCAGCTGAAGAAGTCTGTAGTCAGGAAGAGACAATAATAGCACGATAGTGGTACTTGTGAAAGGATAAGATAATTTTCTGCAACCCACGTATCGCAGGTAATGAGAGTTGATAAAGACAGAACATCATTCTACAGTCAGATATTTGCTCATTGGCTATCCTTACTTCTGGTCCTTCTCAGTCTCCATGCAGACGTCGACAATCTGCAGGATGTTGTGGTTGGCACTGAGCTCCAGTGCGCCAATATTTATTTGGACATATTCCCTCAGGAAGTCCTCTGCAAGCTGCCGGACGTCCTTTGGCCAGGTTGCACTCCACATCAGAGTCTGTCTGTTAGGCTAGGAGGCAGGGAGAGAAAGGCATGATTTCACTGAAGAATATTCTATATATAATAGGTCAGTGGGGACCTTTTAAAATTCAGCAACCAAGACTGATCTTAACCGAGCCTACCCTGATTTGTTCAACTATCTTGCGAATCTGTGGCTCGAAGCCCATGTCCAGCATGCGGTCGGCTTCATCCAGCACGAGGTAGGTGCAGCGCGTCAGGTTAGTTTTCCCGCTCTCCAAGAAGTCAATGAGACGACCTGGTGTGGCGATAATGATCTCAACACCTATCAACAAATCCGAAGTAAAAAAAAAAAAAGATACACACACATTATTAGATTAACACACCAACCTACATACAGTCGAATGTTCTATCGCCTCACAAGGGAACTGCATTGTGGGCACATGAAAGAGTCAAGTGCGTCTACAGAGTATATCATTTTTCCATACATTTAAATATTTTTGAATTGTATTAACAACATGTTGGCATAAAGGGTGAGATTTTCACATTCGACTGTTCCCCACACAAAAGCTGGGAAAGTACCCAGTTTATTTTGAAAATGTATTTTTATTAAAAGATTAATGAATTTCAAATGAGTTTGTATAATTTATTGCATGTGGCCATTATCTACAACCAAACCTACCCCTCTCGAGGTCTCGAATCTGTGGTCCTTTGGGTGCTCCACCATAGACACAGGTGCTTTTGATACGGGATGACTTGCCGTATTCAAGTGCGACCTGCTGAACCTGCTGAGCCAGCTCTCTGGTTGGAGCAAGGACAAGACACTGTGAAGAGAAGAAGAAGACGAATGAGGATGGGTTTTCTTATTTTGTACGCACGACACACAGTATGATTTAGACAAAACATTATCTAACACAATATATGGAATATGGAATAAATGTGCACTCACAATTGGGCCATCTCCTCTCTCCAGGTAAGGCTGGTGGTTGATGTGGACAATAGCAGGAAGAAGATACTGCAAGGAATACAAATTCCAATAAATACCTATTCTTGTGTCAAAACGGTCAAACCAATTCCGCTGTGCTGCTGTTTCTGATGTGCTTCTTCAATAGTTTAGGCATTTTAATTCAAAAGTTTTGTAAGTATATAAATGAATTTCTATTTGAGTGTCATCATCATGCAGGAGGATGCCGGGCAGCCTTACAGCCAGAGTCTTTCCGGAGCCAGTCTGAGCGATGCCCACCATGTCCCTGCCACTGAGGGCCACAGGGAAGCCCTGAGCCTGGATCGCTGTGGGCTCTTTGAAGTGCTGCTGCATCAGCACATCCATCACATACTCTGCCAAGAGAAAGAGGAGGACAACGTTACACTGATGGACTTCATTTGGTTTCTTCATTTCAGTCTTTCCATCCAAAGGACAATCCCTTTTTTAAACATACCACTTGTCCTTTACTATCACTGTTCATTAGCTTATTATTTAAACTCTTAGATGTTGGTTAAAGTGAGTGATCTATTTTATGAGGTCATGTTTCCCTGAGATTAGACATTTTCGTTTGTATAACATTAATATGTATTTATATATTATATGTATGTAATATATTTTAGTTTACGGACGAGGAAACTGCGCCTGGTGAAAAGCGGGTATCGCTTTTGGGCATCCAGAGCCTCTGACGGTAATCTCCTTGTTCCTGCGAAACTCTTCCATTTCAAACTGGATATTATAAAGAGAGGGGAAAACATAATTAACATACATTTGGACATGTGTATAAATTGTAAAAATCTTTAAGAAAACCTGCTGAAATGGTTCTCGTTTATTTAACAACTATAATTTAGAGGACATTTTACATCTGGCATGGTGTAAAGGTTGTCTATATATACATGAAAGTTTATTGACTCACTCACTTATTGTTTGTGAGGGACTGGGACAGAGACAAATATAAAGATGTACCTGACTGAGGTGTTGGACCTCAGGGTGTTCAGTATAGAAGTTTTTCTCAAATTTTGGCAGATCGTCCATGTTCCACTTCTTCTTGCGGAGACGCTCACCCGGATTTCCAAATTTCATTGGTGGAGGTCCACCGCGACCGCTCATGGCCCCAAACCGTGGCCTGAGAAGATAACGGTCAAGAGATAAAGGGCGATGGGGTTTGCTTGCATAATGTTAATAACGATTGACAGTTTTATCTGTATTTGAGGTTTGAGGCTGAATCCCTATTCCCAGACTAACTCTTAAAAAATACATTGCAAAGACAATAACTTTTGGGGGAAAATGCTACAGTGTCATGACACTGAATTTCCCCACAGGGATACATAAAGGTCCATCTTATCGTACAGACTATTACAAAGTAGAACAACACTGCACGACATTGGGAAAATGTAGCTCTAGTGAAGTTTGACTTTATTACTTTCCACCTGTCATAGTATGTCATATAGTATAGTAATGTATCTTCTTTGTTGTGAGGTAATATGTCAACATATTATCTTGTTAATTATGTGTATAACTTTGCCTTCATTTAAAAGAAAAACTCCACAAGGGGGCGCATGAAAATGTTTTGTATGTGAAATGTTTTTCAAGTTCCACCAGTCTGTACACGACCAAATTGTTTCTCTACTTTAAAAAAAATCTATTTGTTATCTTTCCTAGTGCATGCATATGCCTTTACCTACTTATGTGAGAATTGAAATTATGATATACAGTTTTTGTCCAAATGTGCTTTATTATACATAGCCATATAATTGATAGAACTATGATTAATGCGCCTGTACATTTATTGGTTATTTTTCTTCACTCATGTACAAAACACACTATATTTGGAGACCAGTTCAAGTTTCTGCTCCAGTTTAGACGATAAATGACCTTTACCAAGTGAAATTTTAACAGAGTAAACTACAAACTCCAGAGAGGCCTTGTGGTTGTTTGAGCTTTAACTGCGTTCGTGATGCATTTAACGAAAAATACAGCAGCCATGATTTTGGGTAATTCTTAAAGTGGAGTTTAGACATTGTGTGTAAATTAAGTGGGTGTTGTTTAAATATTCATTACACCTACCTGTCTCGTCCATGGTCTCTGTCTCCGTAGGAGGAACCCCCTCTCATGTTGGCGAAAAAGTCAACTACAGTAGCTTTTCGGCAATATGTGCAAGTAAACTGAGCTTTAGCGAATGACGACGCTTTGTTTCGGTTATTTCCTGATAAAAAATTTAAATACGTGCAATTTAAAATTGCAAAACGGTCTAAGAAGATTCTAAGACGATAATTTCGCTTACATACGGAGTAAACAATTATTGTGTGCGTCACAGAATAAAACAGTCGCTTCGCAGCTTCGCTCCCTGCCCTCTTTAGCGACGCAACTTCCACTAGTAATTATACGTAGCTGTGTGTAATTTAACGGACACTACGTACACATTTTTTCTAAGTAGTAATGGTGAATTGCGCTCATGTACACGTTCGTGCTTTCTAACGGTTGGTGGCGGTGTGTCAGAAACTGGGTGTTAAGCCTCATTTTTTGGCGAAGAAGAAAGCCTTACAGGAAGTTCACACGATTGGACTGGATTTGCAGCAGTTACTACTATTCTGTTAAAATATGAAATATATAAATATTAAGCTATACAATAATAAGAAGTAACTGGCCTTTAGAATAGTACGAAAACTTGGAGTTTGCATAGTGAACCTCGTTTAAGGAAATGCCGTTGTTAATTCAAAATAGAGCACTTGACCGCATTACCTCGACAGGGGAGCTGTTCGACAGACATCCACATTTAAAGGTTTGTTTCCAGAAAGTGTGGCTACATTTAGCTTGTAGAGAAACTGTCAGCAGTTATATTTACTTTTCTGTAAGTGAGCACTTTATGAAAGACTGGATAACACCAAATGGGTATTTATATACTATTTATAACAGCATGGGGGCGTTATATATGGTGGCAGATGCAAATCAGTCAGGGATAATACAACTATCTGCCAAATTATGATTTTAGTTTTTACATCTAATAAAATGTAGACCTGTGAAGAATAATTATTATCAATTTCTGTTTATGTTTTGATTTCAATGTTGGAAATCCACAAATTAATGCTAACGCAATACATTTATATTTTACTCTAATGTGACGTCACAGGAAAATGCAAGAACATTTCGCTCCCAGCCACTTGTATATGTCGACCCTAAGTGCCTCTTGTACGTCCAACAAAGAGAGTTTGCAGCAACAACACCAGCAGACAGTAAGTAAAACCTGGTGATTGGTACAGACCATCCAAATATCCGACCTTGTCTTTTCTAAGCTCAGGAAATGTTACTGGGAAATATGTGTGAAATATATAAACTTATTGATCTGAAGAACTAGACATATGTGCCCTTACGTTTGGGACATTCTCTTAAAGAGGCCCTATTATGGTTTTGGGGGTTTTACCTTTCCTGTAGTGTGTTATATAGGTTTTTGTGCATGTCAATAGTTTGAAAGGCTGAAATCCCAAAGTCCAGGCCAGAGGGAGTTTCTCTCCCACCCAGATAGTAGTATAAGTAAAAAATATTGGGTCATAATAAATGCTTTTTATCTTCCCTTTGACAGAATCTGTTTCAGTAATCGGATCTGGTGATGCCACCACCTGCCATTTTGTTGTGCTGCGACACACCGGTAACGCTTCTTTCATTGAATTCTCACTGTGGGCCCTATTCTGCATGTGTATATATAGTAAGGATATATGCCATCCTTTTTTTTTCTTAGGAAGTGGAGCTGTTTGTCTTGCCCACTGCGATGGTTCCTGCACCTGGTCTGAAATCCCGCTTATTGTGAAAGCTGTGACATCACTGAGTAACGTCAGTAAGGAGGGCAGGTACGAAACACACAAATAAAGATCAATAATCAAAGTACTAATTATATTCCTTTATACTTTTACTTTACTTTCCATTATGCAGACTTGAGCTCCATCTTGCTGGAGGATTTAACGATGAGTCAAAAACATCCCATAAACTCAGCCTTAACATACTGGGTATAGTCTTTCAAATTACCTAATTTTAATAATGCTGGCAGCATTTTAGCTTTGTAACACTTACAAATAATAACTTTAAAAAAAACTTTTACAGCAGCTTTCCAGAAACAGAAAGAGGAAATTCATCTGGAAACATGCTGCATCACAGGTAACTTTGTTACTTATTTACTACTGTTTATAAAAAGTCCACTTCTTCATCCAACTAACCCTTCTGATCTATTTTTTTGTAGAAATGAATGACATTGTTGTTGATGGAAATCATAGTCCTGTAGTATATGGCATAGGTGAGTGATGAATATGCTACTTAGTGAAATTGGTGCTTTAATGGCTTGAAATCTCTAATATATTGTGTGTCTATGTCTGTTTTTGTACAGGTGTAAATGTTACTACAGGGGATGTGTTTCCTTCGTCATTTACTCACAAAGGACCAGCAGAGGAGCTGCGGTCAGCAAGGACCTTCACTGGGGGACAGGTACCACAGATATTTAATGATGTTTTCTCTGTGAGACACAATAACTATTTAATTTGAGCTCTCACAATTCCACTTTTTTTTTTAATGATAAACAAATAAAAAATACTGATTTCCTCTTTAAATGAATAATGTGGTAAATGTTTTATAGGTATAACTAAAAGGTCACAATAAAAGGTTACAACAATGAACAGAAAAATTATTGGCAGATATTTTTGATAAATATCATTTTTAAGCAAAACGACAATTCTGTATTTAATATCTCAAATATGGAGAATTTCTGCTTTCCATTGTTTTATATCCTAATAAAGTGAATGTCTTTGGGTTTTGGACCGACTAAACAAGACTTCAAAGAGATCTCCTGGGAGTTTTAAAAACACGGATTGACTTATATCAAAATATTAAACAGCAACAGGAAATAAACAGCAGATGAATGGATACTAATTGGCAGCCGTAGACGCAATCTCAGTGCAAAGATTATTAATTGCGTTTTTTTTCTTACAGATGGCAGACATATATGACTCGAGTCGAGGCCTCGTTAAAATTGGCCCTTGCAGTTGGTCCCCAAATCTGGATATCGGCTTCTGGTTGTCACAAGAGGATGACACTATTTTGAAGGTAAAGAAATATAGTAAATAGTACATTTAAAAGTAAATAGTCATAAAAAGGATCGACATCATCTTTTGTTATACTTTCCTATGTTTCACGCTTCATTTAAAGAATCTATATGACATTGTATTAGGCTCTTCTAGAGAAATAATCATTATTACAGATCCAGGGGAGGTGGGTGATGTTATTTCCAAGATCAGAGTTGTACATTTCTGAGAAAAAACGTGATAATATTTTTCTCAAACTTAAAAAGGTACAATAATGGGGAAAAAGCCCCTCACACTTTGTAACTTTAATTTAAAAAATGTTTTATTGTCATTATAACATATTCATCATTAAAATCATTTAAATTGCAATATTTTTTATTTCTGAATGTCGTGCTTATATCTTTGAAATTCTCTAAAAATGTGCCTTTTTTATCACAATATTTCTAAAATGTCATCTTACCACTTTTACCTGAAAGTGTCATAACAAACTTTGACTGGTATCTCTCTCTTGCCCAGTACCTGTCCACCTCTCCGCTGGCTGAGCCGCCTCACTTCGTCCAGCACATGAAGACCACCATCCAGTTCCTCCTAGAACATCCCAGCTCTGATAACCTGTTCCCCGGGGGGCAGCCGCAGCTCTACCACAGGTCGGAGAGGGGGGACTGGGAGAGGGCTGTGTAGTCATAGAGCCTGCCTCCCACTGGACCTTAACATTCAACCCTTTTTTGCCTCTCAGCTCAATGGATACACTATGACCCATCCACCTGCTGTCTGTTTTTTGTTCATCGTGTCTTATCATGGGGGTATCCCCCCCCCCCGCGCTGTATGTCTCATCTGGCTGGTCCAGTAGAGAGAGCAGACGAGTACAAGTGAAGCTGTTCATGCCTGTAACATTTAATTTGTTCCCACTCCTAAGATGTAAAGTCTGCAACTTGCGTAACACCTGCTGTTGCAGTAAGTTAATGCCCCACTATGCTTGACTGTTTAGATTATGAAAGGAAATAATTAACAATCCTGTCATATGCCCAGTAGTTAGGGTCTGAGACCGCGAGCGATTACAATAGTTATCATTTGGTTTTAAGCCCAAAAACGATGGCTGCATTTGTTCCAAAACATTCTCTTATCTATTCATTTCCTGCTCTGCATGTTGGGGATATCATTTGACAGTTTATTGACATTCAGAATTCCGACTTCATTTAATTGCCTTTTATATTTTTGTCATTGAGTTGATGTTTTCAGTTACTCTGTCACCAGGTGTGTTTAACTAAAGTTAAGTCTGAAAACCAATCAATTTCTGAGAGATATAATATCAGTCTAAAACATACATATGACTTGCAACTGCATGCATGTTGTGTATTGAGTGGGGCTAAACATGTAAAATATGTAAAATTAAAAAAGCCCAACCTACTTTTTGAGGAAAACTACAAGTAGGGAACTTGCTGCAACACAAATTAAGAATACATTTATTTTTGGCATTTTGTCTAAAACATTGAGGATAATATGTATTGCTATGCCTTCCACTAAAAACGCAACTTCCTGGGGGGAACGAAATATAATATTTCCTCATATACTGCTGTATACTTTGCCATGAATGTGTGTGTTTTAGGAAACTTGCATGTGTAAATGTGTATAGCTATATGGATCCTTGTCAAACGCAACAGAATATGATTTTAGTAGATGTGTTTTTTGAGTTTGTTGAAATGAAATCAACACCATATACTGTATAAGGCCTTTTCATCAGCTGTGTTATTCAGAAGGCTGACAGGTGCTTAAAGCATTCAGTGCAACTTCATGCAACTTGTGAACATACTGTACCTGTTGCTAAATAAATGTTAACCGGTCCAATCTAGTTTAAAGTGGTCAACAATTGATTTTCTTCTGAGTAGAATATCACAATTTTGGATTCAGGAATAGCGTTTTTCGACAACTAAGTCCACCATTTGAGAACATTGTCATTAGCTGCTGGTATATTATATGGATATGCCATATCACTTTCAATTCCCAGCTATTATACCGGACAATATCAGCCAATCAACCGATCAATAACAAGTAGCTGCATCACAGAAGTGGTTCCATTGTGAACATATCATGACTCAATGTTTAATCTATAGATATCAGTATTGGCCCAAGTTATTGTAGTGAAGTATGGTTGCACATACAGTTGCAAGAAAAAGTATGTGAACCCTTTGGAACTACCTGGATTTCTGCATAAATTGGTCATAAAATTTGTTCTGATCTTCATCTAAGTCACAACAATAGACAAACACAGTCTGCTTAAGCTAAAACCACACAAACAATTATATGTTTTTATGTTTTTATTGAACACACCATGTAAACATTCACAGTGCAGGGTGGAAAAAGTATGTGAACCCTTGGATTTAATAACTGGTTGACCCTCCTTTGGCAGCAATAACCTCAACCAAATGTTTCCTATAGTTGCATATCAGACCTGCACAACGGTCAGGAGGAATTTTGGACCATTCCTCTTTACAAAACTGTTTCAGTTCAGCAATATTCTTGGGATGTCTGGTGTGAATCGCTCTCTTGAGGTCATGCCACAGCATCTCAATTGGGTTGAGGTCAGGACTCTGACTGGGCCACTCCAGAAGGCGTATTTTCTTCTGTTGAAGCCATTCTGTTGTTGATTTACTTCTGTGCTTTGGGTCGTTGTCCTGTTGCATCACCCATCTTTTGTTGAGCTTCAATTGGTGGACAGATGGCCTTAAGTTCTCCAGCAAAATGTCTTGATAAACTTGAGAATTCATTTTTCCGTCGATGATGGCAATCTGTCCAGACCCTGAGGCAGCAAAGCAGCCCCAAACCATGATGCTCCCTCCACCATACTTCACAGTTGGGATGAGGTTTTGATGGTGGTGTGCTGTGCCTTTTTTTCTCCACATAGCGTTGTGTGTTCCTTCCAAACAATTCAACTTTGGTTTAATCTGTCCACAGAATATGTTGCCAGTAGTGCTGTGGAACATCCAGGTGCTCTTTTGCAAACTTCAAATGTGCAGCAATGTTTTTTCTGGACAGCAGTGGCTTCCTCCATTTTATGACCAATTTATGCAGAAATCCAGGTAATTCCAAAGGGTTCACATACTTTTTCTGCAACTGTAGGTGTGGATAGGTAGGGGAGGGTACAGATAAATCTCCCATTCATGGAGGTTTATTTCACTGAAGCTGTTCCTAAAGGTCCCCTAACCTCCATTGATTGATAGCCCGTTTAACTATCACTCTTGTGGTAGTATTTTTTTAACATTCTCTCTTTCAGATTGAGCTAATGGCTGCTCAATGCTTTCACTTTTGCTCCGCCCTCAACTGTGTAGTCATGATTTTTTACGTAAAAAGGGGCGTAGTAATTTTACGCAGAATGAGCCGACCGGCTGGTGTCACACTGACAGGTCCCGTACTGGGGGTCGAATGGTGCATGACGAGCAAGTATCCCAACTGAGATTACAGGAAAATACAGGAATAATACAATAAATATACATTTTGTCGTCTCAAACCCGTATGAACCTTTTCCACCGAAATCTGGACGGGACTACAGTGTGAGTGATGCCGCGGAGATATTCAGACAGAGATACCGCCAGTGTTATTTGTTACATTTAGCAAAGACTAACCTAACATTTCGCTTACACCATATTAAATATTGCTGTGTTAGTTTAAAATAATGCGGCAGGCGTTTTTGAGAAATGTCCGTCGGTTTCCGTGGGTCACTAACGTGACAATGTACGGCTGCCTGTTCGCGGGAGGGGACTTTGTCCACCAGTGGTTCTTCTCGCGCAGGGAGGAACTGGATTGGCGACACACACGGAATGTCGCCGTGGTCGCGTTTGGTTTCCATGGAAACGTGAATTTCTTCTGGATGCGGTTCCTGGAGCGAAGGTTTCCCGGGAACTCCATCCGGATGGTGCTGAGGAAGCTGCTGCTGGACCAGACTACCGCCGCCCCGCTGGCCGTCAGCGTCTTCTACACGGGTCAGTTTGTGTCAGGGAGCCGGTGCACCACGGCTGCTCCCCGGCCAGGCTGTTACGGGTTAACCTCAAAACATATCCCGTATCTGTCCATTTGTAAACCGAGCCCAGTAGCTCATTGTACTGGAAACATACCTTGGCCATCAGAGGTCACATGAAAGTCAGCAATTATGATCCAAGCAGATAGTTCTAGTCTGGAGTAAAGGGAGAAGGGGATTCAAGATGGTATTTGTTACACATGGGCTGAATACAAGAGCCTCAAGTCAAATCTTGTTACAAAATGTATACAAACTAGTAAACTCAGTTAAATTAGAAAATGAAAGTAAAAAGTGCAATAAACAGTGCAGAAGTGCAACCTAGCCTGTAACAGAGTAGCTGTATTGTATACACAGATGAATGTCCTTGGGTAGCCTATAAAGAGTTCATTGTTTAGACGTGAGTTCTGTTGCCAAGACTTTGTGGATAAGAAAGTCCCAACATCAGCATTAGTTTTCCAACACGGTCATTGATTTCTAAAACAGGCAAAACTGTTGAGTCTTCCCTTTAGAATTCTTATTACTGCTATAACATAATAAAAATAAGAAGAAGTTAGTAGTTCATGTGGGTTTTTATCTAAATGTCAGACTAATAGAAACAATCATTTTTGATGATCTGGCTAAAGAAAAAGCTTTTTGTACCTCAAATCTTCTAAATCTGACAAACCAAAAACAGAAAACTACATTAAGATAATAATTTGCTTCACGTATCCCATAATCTCTAATGCTTCTACTGCTAATTTTTGTCGCAATATGTACCAGAATATCATGAACACAGTTTGAGATTAAATTACATATTGTTGACATAATTGTCCCTACTCCTATAGGACAAACTGTACATCTGTGTGTATTCAAAGTCCAGTTCCCAGCTGACAGTCAGAAATAAACTGTCATTTGTCTTGTTTTTTCACCCAGGTGTCAGCTTCTTGGAGGGCAAAGATGACATTTTTGAAGACTGGAGAGAGAAATTCCTGAATACCTATAAGGTGAGAGGCGGGCTGTCACGACATGATCCCCAGCACCTTGGAGCGCTCAGGTCTGAAATGTAGTGCAAACTGTGACATGTTGTGACAGGTGTCGCTCTCTGTTTGTCTCTTTTCAGACGGGGCTAATGTTCTGGCCATTTATGCAGGTAAATATTAACAACTCCCTTACATATTCTAGATAATATCTTGTGAAGAAAACCCAAGATCAAAGGTCCACTTGCTAATGATTCTTAGCTTTCAATCACTTCCTCCTCCTGAGTATAACTTTGTAAGTAGACCTTTGAGTTTAGATTTTCTTCACTATTAAAACTTGAATTACCTTATTCATTTAGAATGCTATTTCTAACAATTTTTTTCCCCTTATTTTACTAATTTTGAAACACTAACCCATATAATTGTAACACCTTTTCAAAATATCATAATGACATAAAAATGTGTAAATTCAAACAAACTGATGTAGTTCGAATTAGAGAGTAGAGTTTCTGTATGTCATCTCAAACAATAATTGCGCAAGAAAGTTCTATTTACTACATCTCAATTATAATCTGGATGATTTATTGATTTGTGATATACCAGCACAATGATATAAATATATTTTAACCATCATGTTTCTCCCTTAGTTTCTGAACTTTACCTTCGTGCCTCTGTACTTGCGGACCACCTTCACCGGCTGCTGCGGCTTCGTCTGGGCCACCTTCCTCTGCTTCTCGCGTCAGAGCGGCGACGGCACGGCTGCTGCTGCTCTGACTTGGATGTTCCCTCCTAAAGAAGAGGAAGGAGAATCCACAACGGAGAAAGTAGACTGCGAGGACCAGAAAGATGCTTCCAAAGAGGGACCAGTAGCATCCAAACCTACTCAGAACTGAAGTATGTTGGATCAGTGTCTGTAATGGAAGGGACAAAACAAAAAGGTGGTCCTGTCTGTGGTCCATGTTGCACTTTCACTGCCAGGGTTTGAGTTCAAAGTCTCTCTGAGGTTGAACTAAAATGTGTATCCTCATTACTCTCTAAGGTGCTTTGCGAAAGAGCGTCCAGCAAGTTGAATGTGTATATTTTTAAATATGCACATCACCTCACTGGAAACATGTCAATCAGTCCTAGTTTTCCATCAATGTGCTATACTTGTCGTCTGGTTTGTTTTTATAAATGCAACCGTGTGTGTTCTCTCATTTCAAACAGGAGAGTTCCCTTATTTAATTGGACCATATGAAAATGATTCTTGATGACTTCTATGTCTGAGGAAAAGCTTTGATAATGATGGGAATGTGGCAGGTTGATGATCTACATTCCTCTGCTTTTGTCTCAAAACTGGAATGAAAGTGGGGAAGAATTTTTGCCACAGTGCGGAGAGGCAGCTAATATATTAGCTTAGACTTCTTACTTCATAACATTGGCCACATTTCTAGACAATTCTTTAAAAGGGCCCTATTGTGCTTTTAAGGGGTTATCCCTTTCTTGTAGTGTGTTCTAGGTATTTGTGCATGTTAATGGTCTTGAATGGCTAAAATCCCCCTCCCCCCACCCCCCGGAAACGCCTTGATTGTAGCCCTTTGCTTACTTCCATAACATATTGACATCAGTATGTCACTCGCGCTTCTATTGGCTACCACTCGCACACATTGTACGTGATAGGCTAAGGGGCGGGACATCTTTAAGCGATTCACCAATCACAACAGAGCCGGCCAGCCAACCAATCAGAGCAGACTGGGCTCTGGTTTCAGACGGAGAGTGAAAAGAGGTGCTGCAGCACAGGCAGTACGAGAAAAAAAGACCTTTCTGATCATTAAAGCATAGAAAAGAATCACAGTAGAGCAGTGTTTCTCAAGTGCAGAGGCATAACAAGAGACCAGGAGAAAAAATGTTTTGTTTTTTTTAAATCATAATTTGAAAAATTATTGATTTGAAAATAATATGATACAGTAGAGTACAAGTACGTCTGGGTCTCTGTGTTTCATTCAAGCTTGGCTCTGTGTGTGTGTGGAACGAGCCATTTTGTGTGCGTGCGCGAGAAAGAGAGACAGAGAGAGAGCGCACCGGTACTGGAGATCGTTGTTGTTATCTTTTGGTGCTAGCGAGCTACGCTAACGGATATAAGGAGCTGTTTCTACAACAAGGTGAAGGAGACTCCTCTCCTGTCAGACTGAGAGACTCTGAGCTAAAGGACTCTCTGAGTGTTTAGATAGTTAACTTTAGTCTAAGTTATCTCAGTGGGTCTCAAACGTTTTGGTCACGACGATTAATGTAAACAATTATTTCCGAGGCACACGTTTATACGATCATTATAGTTATAAAAATATAAGAGAATACATGAAAAACAGGTATGAAATACTATATGACAGTAAAAAAAGAATAAAGTTTAAAAGGGGAGTGATTTGTAAAAATTTTACAAATCACTCCCCTTTTAAACTTTATTCTTTTTTTACTGTCATATAGTATTTCATACCTGTTTTTCATGTATTCTCTTATATTTTTATAACTATANGAGTGAGTGAGTGAGTGAGTGAGTGAGTGAGTGAGTGAGTCTGTGTGGGTGAGAGAGAGAGAGAGGGAGGGAGTGAGTGTGTCTGTGTGTGTATGAGAGAGAGTGTGTGTGTGTGTGTGTGTGTGTGTGTGTGTGTGTGTGTGTGTGTGTGTGCACTACTTGAGTCACACTGAGCCTGACAACAGAGAGGTAAGCAGTAAGCAGCGTGGCGGCCTAATGAAGCCTTTCGAGTGGAGGCGTACATTTGCTTCTAAAACTGAGAGAGCTCTCTGATGTTGGACACCTCGACCATCACGCCGTGTTGTTAGGGTGCAACGACCCACTGTCCTGCTCGATGAGTCATGTGATACAGTTTCAAGATGACAAAACAACTACCATCTATTTCTCTTAATTCAGTTTTAGGGGCAGAAGTAGAGCCGCTTTCTTTATTGTAACGCAATATTTTCTGTGTTCATTTAAATTGGGTTTTGAAAGGAAAACATACATTTGTCCTTCACAAAATAACAACATTTGCTAAATATGTTACAAAACAACAAATATGTTCAGCTCAGTAACAAAATTGCACAGTGAAACAGCTCTTAAGCTACGCTGAAATTGAATGTTTGGAACATTGTATCTCCTATCAATACATATTGTGATCCTATAGTCTTCAAAATGAAATAGAGAAACTTCGCAGAAATCTTTAATTACTTATTATTAAGTCATTTTACAGCAAAGATGACAAATATTCAATGGTTTAATGTCAGAAATTGCTGCTATTCCTTGTCTTACACAGACGTAAACTGAATAATTTAGGATGTGGGATTGTTTTTCATTTTGAATTTGATGGATTTGGGATTTCCTGCTGCCTGTTTTAAAATAACCAACAGCACACAAGCAATGGAAGACAGGACGTTTCCAGTATTTTCTGCATATTCATTTTGTTTGTCTGCTCAGTTGGCTTCGGTTATAGATGGAGAATAAAAAACCTTTTCTGAACTAGAAATTCTACTGCTCAGTATTACACTCAATATTAGTCTCATCAACATATCAACTATATTCCTCATATTTATCTCGCCATGCTTCACAAAAAGCACAGACACACTTCACTATGATAAATACGGTGACGGATACAGAGGAAGAAATACAGAGTGTATTCCCAAACACTGATCCATAATCCTTGAGGCTGATGAGAAGCCAACGATCTCATCATGGTGACTCACTCGGCTGCTATTGGCATGTCCAGTCCTCTGCATAATCAATGGCCTCCCTCTGTATCGTCTCTTAAACAGCAGACTTCAATCGTGCGCCATGTCAACCTCATTATCCACTCGAGGAGGAGTTGTTATGACACCTTATAGATTCTATCTTTGTCACACGTTTGGTGTGAAAAACACGCAGAAATTGACAGTTCAGCAACTCACATGAAGCGCAGCTCTGACTCCCGGCGCACCAGGACCTCTCGCAGGCGCTGGATCCGAGCCATCTCCACCTCGATCTCCTCTGGAGCCATGGTGCTCTCCGCCATGGACACATCTGAATGACCTGGGGGGGGGAGGGAGGTAAGGAAAAACTAATTAGTACAAAAATGAGGAGGAATGAGTACACATTTGTAAAGAAATGATAAGGAGGAATACAAAGGATGCTTAAAGGCAGGAGAGAGAGATATAACATACCTATCTTCCTATTTTCTTTGATATTATTTGTCAAATTCAACTTTTTTTAATCCGTTGAAAACTTTCTCGCAGTGTCAGCTACTTGGCAGACTAATTTCTCACCTCATATCCCGTGACTCATCTGCCAAGAACATGATATTTAGAGAGAAAGCAGCGTGTGTAATTGAGAGAGGTGATTTGCATGTTAGTCACTGCAGTGCCTCGAGCACAAAAGACTGTTTTCTATTCAAAAAGGCAGCAATCACTGATGAGGAGAAAATTTGTGTGTGACATAAAAGGAAAGTATCAAACAAGATGTAAATCAGACTTATCTGTCTCTTCTTGACTGCATTGAGCAATACTGTACTTTTTTGGTTTACCGCTGCCTTTATAGGTTAGTTAGTTTGTATAATTGTGTGACTTTGGTGTTGTGGTGCAGCAGTAGACCAACAACATCGAATAACTGATTGTGTCAATGGAGTCTGGTGGCTTTGGGAAGATGGATATAACAGCTTCAGTTCAAGAAATGGATGTCTATTCGGGAGGTAAAGCGGTCAAATAATCCAAATAGAGCATACACTTTGATTGATATTGATTTGTTTTAGGTGGCTAAAATATATTTGGCTGCTGCTCTCGTCTACAATAGTCCTGCCGGATCTCCAAATGTACGAGCATACTGAAAAGTACCTCTTCCGAACCAAACTAGAATACATTTCAAACTATCCCTGTACGCATGTAATGAAGGCACTTGTGGTTGTTAAAGAAGGGAAAAAAGAAAAACTAACTAACATGATACTAACATGGATCAATGACCAGCTGTGGCTCCTCACTGATTGGCTAACTCCTCCCTGACATGGACCATCGACCTGACATTCTCCATTCCTGCCACCGACAACACTGACCAAACCCTTATTGCACTGATCGATGCACTGACCACTGCACAGGCTCTTCCAACAAACCTTACCAAATACCATCAACAGTATCTAGGATCTGGAACTAAGAATATATGCAAATATTAACCTCTTTATTAAAAGAAACCCCCTGCCATTGTTACACAGTTTGCCTTGTAGTCTACAAGGCATTGAGGGTCTAATTAAGCCAGACTGCATTATGGGTATTGAAGGATCCAGGGGTGTGAAACATAATAGAAGTTTATATTCCTGTTTCTTACAATCCCCCGTTTATGGAGAAGTAACACTTTATTTCTTGAGTACCCCTTTTAACAAAGTATTTCTGCTATAGCTCAGTATAACACATGTATAGCAGCCGTCATAGTTGTCATTTGTCTTCCACTTTTGTGAAGAAAATGAACATTTCATATGAATGCATTCAAGTGAGACTGGAAGTGATACCTGCAGTCAGGGTCCTGAAAAACATTAGGGCTGCAGGTAGCAATTACTTTCCTTACTGATTGATTATATTCTTGTTTAATCTACTAAATGTTGGCCATTACAATATCCAAGAGTCCAAGCTTTTAAATGTGATGCATGACATGTATCCACACTGTGACATTAGAGGAGGGGAGCAGCTTGTGATCTTGCAGCGACAGTAGCTGTAGTCTGCGTCTGTGGGGCTTTTCATGGATGCTCTCTGAGGACAGAGCTGACTCACCGCCGCAGACAGAAGTCTGCACAGGGGGGCTCTGGTTTGTTTGTGCCTCGCTGAAGTTGAATCATCACCCAAAGTGTCTGCTGAGAAAAGGCTAAAAAACAAACTTTACATCATGGAAATGCAGCAGCACGCTCCAGAACACAGCAGGAGCTGAGGTTTGAAGTGTTTCTTTCTGTTCCCTCTGTGTCTTGTTTGTCTCTGCACACTCCAGCCACGTGCTTTCCATCAATGAGACCGAGCTGCATTAAGTCTGGACTGGTGGCAAAGAGCCAGATCAATAATGTCTTAACAGCTTCCTCTCATCTGAGCGACCTGCTCACTCAGCATAAAAGACATAACGAGAAACACACAGCTTCGATACGTCCTAATTAAAAGCAGCTTTTTCCACCAGGGACGTGTCATGTTATCCCAAGTCCCATGTTGCACAAACACTCCCTGCTTTGCACATTGGCCGCAGATGTGAATCAGACTCCTGTTAATGAATAAGCCCTGTTTCTGGATCAACACTTTACATCAGGATTAGGATTTAATGAGAATGAAACAGCCTAGAGAGCCTGCATTGTGCACAGTGCAGTGGCCACATGGGGTTTGACAGCAGGGAAACGTCAGCGTCTGTGTGACATCCAATGCAGATGTCCCTGAAACATTCTGCAGTCACACTGTATACACTGCTTATGCACGACCACACCCCCACTTGGAGAAAAAAACAGGCAGTATTTTAGAGAGATCAACCTGTCTTGATTTCAGAAAGAGAGAGAAGCAATGACAGGATGTATGTCTAAAGATATCCACTGCTTCCCCCCCCCCCCTCCTTCTCTGACTTAATGTAGAAGTTTCTTCACACCCCGCTCTCCTGTGAGGAATAATCGTCACTTCGTCAGAGGAACCATCCAGGAGGTGTCTTTACGGACGCTATCACTGTGTTGCTTCTGTCAACACATGCGTCACTCAGCGGCGCCCCTTCATCACCTGGGATTCGATAATAGGGGAGAATAGTCTGATCTGATACAGCTGTGTTTATTTCAGAACTGTGTTTGCTGAGCTTTATGGCCACACATTATGGTCTGATTCTAGCTTTCCAAAAGAGAAGATTTGCTGCTTTTCATAGTTTCATATCTTTGCATTTTAGACAGTGGGTTGAAAACACTTCAGATGTGGCTCAGATGTGGCTCTCACCTAATTCATTTCCAAAACTAAAAAAGGTTAAACATATATATATATATATAACTTAATTTGACTTGGATTTTACAAAGTACTTTAATGGTTGGTATTGTCATTGTTGTTTTTCTTGGGCTTTTTGACTCTCTTATGAGATTGATGTTCTTATATTTGTTAGGATGCATACATGATAAGGTCTGCTTGTTTGTAACGTCTCAATGTTATCCTATGATGTGTAGCCTATAAGAAAAATACAAATAGATAAATTGTGAATAAACCGAGAAAGGTTCATAGTGTTTGAGGTGTTAAGTCAGTATTATTGTCATTATTCAGGCTGTGGACAGTGGTCCTGTTATATTGTGCCAACAGAAACTGGTATTATCATGCAGTAATGCTTATTTTTGCCCCAACTGAATTTGAAAATACTAACTTAAAAGAGGAGAAAAACTCTCTCTTCAAACTCATAACTTATTGGCCATACACCCATGTTTATAAATGTGAAATCCAGTATATCCTATTGATCAAAGCAGAGGAGCAGAACTCAAAGCAGATCTCCTTCATGTTTCTGCATCAGAATGACTGAAATAAGCACAAGTTTCAAAATGTGCCGGGCTTGCTGTATTTGTGATGTGCTTCTTGCCTCAAATTCATTCACAGATCACACAGTACCATGCATGTGTGGGAATGAATAGGCCCTCTAGCACCGAGTCGGCGATATCGATACATCCCAAACCTTTTTGAGTCACTTAACCCTTTCAACGCTAACGTGAAACACAATGCTGCAAAACGGAGCAGCTATTTCTCACTTCTGGGTGCTACATCAACATATTATTTTATTTGTGCACGACGCTCACCTTTGTCTGTTGTCCATGCCGTTTCCGACACGGCGCCGTAGCTCCTGAGCGCGCGCTCGGTGTCCGAAATAGATTTCTTCAGTTCCATGTCGGTCGGTGGAATGTCCTCGCGCCGAAACCAGGATGCACGAGACTTTCAGCTTAAGAAAAACCTACGCTGCTTCTGTGTGTGCGCACGTCCCTACAGATAACTGAGTTTCACCCGGTGACAAGGCTCCAGCGACCTGAGACGTTGAGCATCTTTATTCAAGCTTTCAAGTCCCTTTGACGTGTGGTGTGGATGGAGAGGAGGATGTAGAGCGCATGCGCAGTGCGAGCAGGGAGGTGAAGACAAGGAGACACCCACTGACACCGAGATGACGTTAAAAAGAAAATGATAGTGCACTGGAGTTTTTATTATCAGCCTGTTCAATAAGTTGTTTTGTAGAAAGCCAACTATGTATTAAAAAGCAGGAAAATAGCTTAAATGGTGTAAGCTCTTTAAGCCTTTTGCCTCTAGTGTACATCTGCTTGTTATCTGGCATGTTGGAATAACTGCCAAAGGATAAGTGCCAGATGTTTCCACATGAGGGGGCCCGGTTGGCATAATCGAGAAGTGGAATATACAGTAGGCTGTACCATATTAAGAAACAACTTTAGTAATGGGTGTCTGGAGCATCATGTTTGTCTCATGCAGGGGGCGATCAAACAGAGTGGAAACGCAGACTGCAGGGAAAACTTACATCAGCAGGGAGGCTGTCTCAAAGGATGTGTGGATGCAGAGCAGATGCGTCTAAAGTGTGAGTTGTATGGAAGAATGAGTCATATTTCTGTATAAACACACCAAGGATGCACCTCTGAAGAGAAAATGTTAGAGGTGCACAATATATCAAATTGAATTGTGTGCATAAGAACAAAAAAATCAAAATATAAAAGATTCAACGTTCAACCAAGGTTAATAACTGTTTTTTTGTGTTGCTGTGGCTGAAAAACAAATGATAAGACAATTGGTTTAATTTAATTTATTCAACAACAAATGTTATACATCTCCACCTAAGTGCAACCTTTGTGTAATTGTGATCGAATCTTTTAAAATATCAACACCAATTGATAAAATAATGCGTGTAATATGTTCTCAGTCGCTGATATGAACAATCAAAATATTCATTGATTTAATCTCTAAGGGACAGTTATAGCACATCAGCATTAACATTAAAGGAAACAACCAATCTAGTACTAAGTTATTAGTCTACGGATGCAATTTAAAGGATGTCTGATAAAAGGGATGTTGAGTAAAAAACTATTCTGCAACACAATTAGTCATATTATAATTATTATTCACAGTATTCATTCACTTCTGAGAGGCATGTTAAATAATATAATCACACAACAGCTCTGGCATTAGCTACTTAAAAATCGCAAACCCCATTTTAGACCCAAACACATCAATACAAAATAAACATTTGTCAGGAATTTAAGTTAAGAAACACTAGTTAATTAAATGTTGTTGTTATTATATGCCTGAGACAAAAGATATGTCTGATCTAAACCCTTTAACATTCTATGAATAGAAATAGTAGGCAGCCCTTGTGCTGCAGCTATTTATAAAAATGACCTCCATAGAAAATTGCTTGGCAGGCATCTGACAATACATTTAAATAACCACTGCAGGCAAGGACACCTATAACATTGGCAAGAGGTAACATTTAAAAAAAAAAAAGGATAAAATATTATTATAATTAAGGAAATGGTGCACTCCACTGTATAACATTTAACATAAAGTACAACAATAGGCAGCATTTCCCCATTCAAGTAAATGGATGTTTGACACAAACATCTTCAGTTGTATTTCATTGCCACAGTATTAAGAAGTAATATGACTCTGGTTGAATACATGGAAATCAAAAACATGTGTTTATAGATATGTTTTAGTGTTTTTTACGTGTATTGAAAAATATATGAATAATGGATTATGTGTACCTCTGTGAATGTTTATTTAGCACTTCTTGTACCAGGGTAAGTAAACATGAACCAAAGCAGAAAGTCCTTAGAGTTCAGGCACTGTCTTAGCACTCATGCTAATGAAAAGAGAATTATATTTAAAGGGGCCCTATTATGCAAACGTTCAGGTTCATATTTGTATTTTGTTCCTCTACTGCAGTGGTTCTCAAACTTTTTTTAAAAAGTCACGTAATGGGCCAAGTCAACATTTATTAAAATACATCAATATGAACGTGAGCATTCCGTTGCTAGAACAGTGATAATAAAACAATGCTCCATAAGTCTGTGTGGTCAAAAAACAAAACATAACACAATTGTGCAATCCCTTTGCTAGAACAATACGTTATAATACTTTGCCACTTTGCAATCTCTGCAAAAAAATGAAAAGAAAGAAAATACTGATATTTGGCAAAAACGTGTGTCTTATCGCAGCATTAGTGCTGCAGCCTGTTTGGCACTACACATTTCTTCAAAACGGGGTTGCAGGCTCAGTGGCGGCGCTATTTTTATAAGTGGGGAGTGGACCTAACAAAGGGGGGTCTGGGGGCATACTCCCCCGGGAAGGTTTTGTTTTAAATATTGAAGTTAAAAGCATCAATCTGGTGCACTTTGAGAGCAATATTAAGAGATCTATGGATACCTCTCTCAAGGCACAC
>NW_011335974.1:118120-125320 GCF_000735185.1 Notothenia coriiceps
GCGGTCAGGCATTGTGTGTGTGTGTGTGTGTGTGTGTGTGTGTGTGGCTGGTATATGTAATACTGGCAGTGAGGCAGCGTGTGTGTGTGTGTATGTGTGTGTGCGTGTGTGTGTGTGTGTGTGTGTGTGTGTGTGTGTGTGTGTGTGTGTGTGTGTGTGTGTGTGTGTGTGTGTGTGTGTGTGTGTGTGTGTGTGTGTGTGTGTGAGAGAGAGTGAGTGTGTATGTGTGTGAGATAGAGTGTGTGTGTCTGTGTGTGAGAGAGAGAGAGAGAGACATTTGTGTGTGTGTGTGTGTGTGTGTGTGTGTGTGTGTGTGTGTGTGTGTGTGTGTGTGTGTGTGTGTGTGTGTGTGTGTGTGTGTGTGTGTGTGTGTGTACCTCTGGGCTTGCTGGCCTTCAGCAGCACTCGGATCAGTTCTGGAACATCAAAGTACGCAGCGTAGTGCAGAGCGTTCATGTTGGTCCAACGACTCCTCAGACTCACATCAGCACCGAGAGAGATCAGCTGAGCACTGAGACGCAGCGCTGCAGCTGGGTCACCTGAGGAGGAGGAGGAGGAAGAGGAGGAGGAGGAGGAGGAGGAGGATGAGTCATCGGCCTGATCTATCGCAGGCAGAATGAAATCTGTGGTAGCTGTCACAGCTCCGCAGAGAGAGAGAGAAAGGCAGGGATTTAGGGAGGAAGAGGGGGAAACATGGAGCCCCCTGAGGGTGAGACATCAGGGCTGCAGGGGGCTCAGGGAACGGGGGGGGGCTTTGATTGATGTTGCATGTTCTTCATCCGCACACACTCTGAGGCACCAGCCTGTGATGTCTTAATGACAGGGACAGGAGGGGATTCTACAGCACAGCAGCAGGGATCAGCAGCGCTGAAATGATTTCTACACTAATCAATTATTCAATCAACAGGACAGTCCATTAATTCAAGCGTCACTGATTTATTAAGAAAACACACAAAACAGTCCATTTATGGCGTGTACAATAGAGGATTTCAAGGTTTGTATCAATTGTTCACCCAAGGCTATATCATATCTCTATTGATCTGTGTTTCAAAGAAGCATTGCTATTTCAAAGTTTCAAAAGCTTTATTGTCATATACACTGTAGCCAAAGTATAGTTTGGGCAAGTCCCACGATCCTTCAACAATGCAACATATATATATAAATATACATATTATACGTAAGACATAAAACATAAAAACAAAATACAAGATGAAGAAGATAAATAAAATAGGGAATGTTGCAAAAGACCAATGTGCAAGTAAATGCAGTCAACTATATACTATAAGTTATGAAGTCACAGGCATCTAACAGTCATTTGTTTAATACGTTTCAAATTGGAATGTTTTGGACATTTTCTTTGAAAAGAAGATTAAGATTTCTGATAGATTACCTAAATGTGTAGTTTAAAAAAGAGGCATTCTACTATAATACACTCCCTCTTTATACATCTGTTTTATCCTAAAGGTGTAGAACATGGCTCGTACAGAATAGGATCCAACCAAGAAGTGAGATCTTTTACATCAAACAACATCCTATAATAGGGTTAAAGTGCTGCACCTCTTTTCACCCTCTGTCTGAAACCAGAGCCCAGTCTGCTCTGATTGGTTAGCTGCCCGGCTCTGTTGTGATTGGTCAACTGCTTAGAGATGTCCTGCCACTTAACCAATCACGTACAATGTGTTGGAGTGCTAGCCAATAGAAGTGTAACATAGTGATGTCACTAGGTTACGGAAGTAAACAAAGGAGAACCAAAACTATAAAACACACTACAGGAAAGGGCAAACCTTGTATAATCAAAATCAAGTCAAAGTCAACTTTATTGTCAATCTTTCAGTTAGTGTGTACAGACAGAGATCGAAATACCGTTTCTAACAATCCCGAATACAGTAATGTATATAGAGCCTCATATTTAAGTTTTACAAAATAAATGTTGTGCTTTTTGCAATTGACAGAATTGTTCACATTGAAACACATTGAGTGCATAGAAACTTCCCGCAGATTGTTCAGTTGAAGTCTGTTTTTGTTCCAGGGTTCAGGAAGCAGCTATAATAAAATCATCTTTCATGTGATGTAAGCCAGATATTCACTGTTTTCTCTCTCTCTTCCTAGGATGGATGACATTCAGCTCTGCAAAGACATCATGAGTTTAAAGCAGGAGCTGAGACAGATTGTCACAGCACCAGGTACACTTCAAACACACATATATTTATATATTTCCTGCAGGCAGCAGCATATCAGAAAATAAACCTCTCAGAATCGATCTTCTGTGTGGAAAACTCTCCATGCTCCCTGTTTGGACTCGAAAATAGAGTTTTTGGCATTCAGTGCTTCTGTTTGCAGCTTGCCAGCATCCCATAACCTCAGCAGGCGGCATGGTTGATGTATTGGGAGAGTCATGGAGCTAAACTACGGAGGATTGATGGTGAGTCTCAGGGACGAGCTGGAAACACGAGGCAGAGATTATCATACTCATGCATCTTCACTGTGAAGGCAATATGAGCTGAGGGAGGCGTTCCAGGTGTCCACAATGTTTCTGTGGTGTGTTTGTGGCGCAGAGTACATCATCAAATATTGGTTTACCTCCATAGTGAGTTCCAGTGTTATCTGTACCTGAAATGCAGCGAGAATGTGATGTCAGATGAGTGTATGAGCAACAAAATTCCAGAGGACATGACCTCACTGTATCAATGGTGTCTGCCCCTTTAATTAGATTGTAATATATTGTAATGTGTTACTATTAATCTGTCCGCCCTCTGTGCATTCTGGATTACCGGTCACACAGAAACTGTCCCTTATTGACATTCTTGTGAGCCACTGGGGCCTCATGTGTGCTGTTGCTAGGGGGACAGGCAGCCCATTACTGCACTCACACGGCACAATGAGAGTCACATGAGCCTCCCCTTTCCTCTGACATTGGGATGTATCCGCTGTAGCCCCCGCGCCCCTCAGATTGTTCTGCCCCCGGGGGAAAAACACACCGAGCTACACTGCTCCACTTTGCTTCCTGACGGGAGAAAGAGCTGATATTAGCAGTCATTTTTCAAACCCCCTCCTCGCCCATACATACCGGCAGCAGAGTCAGAAAACTTGTGTGTGTGTGTGTGTGTATGTGTGTTTGTGTTTGTGTTTTCTGTGCTTTGGAGCGTGAAGGTTGGAAAAGTTAGACAAGTCAAAGAGGAAGCTGCGTTCATATTGAAGATCTCTGGCTGTGAAGGCAAAATCATTCACAAAATCACATCTCTTTAGCATTTCCATAATAAAGTCATTGCCTTTATTCTTATCAATTATTAATAGGGGAGAATTAAGGGTCTGCTCGTGACGTGACTCAGCTGACTTTGCTATAAGGTCAGCTTGTTAAGGTTAGTTGCGAGTAACAAAATGTAGCTCTATTAATATTTAATGTGAGGATATTACGGTTTAAATCAGTCTGCTTGTCCCTTCAGTCGTCCATTATTATTGTTTTGTGTTTGAGTGACTTTCATCTTCCCTTACCTCCCCAGAGAAAGAGAGAAACAAGAAGCAGAGGCAGCGGGAAGAAGAGTTGATCCTGAAGATCCATAAGCTGGTGCAGAAGAGGGATTTCCTGGTGGACGACGCAGAGGTGGAGAGATTAAGGTACAGCGCTCCCGCTCCCGCACACACACACACACACTCACTCACTCACTCTCACTCTCACTCTCACTCTCACTCTCACTCACACACACACACACACACACACACTCACACACACAGCTGAATGTGTGTTTACTGACAGTGTCGGGTTGAACTGCAGACACTTTGTCTGCACTTGAAAGACATAGGATGGTTGAGAAACAGTGGGAAGGAGACTCAGAAGAAATGTGAGCATGACTGAAGGCGGGGGATGGGGTCAGTTCATCATCACATCGCTGCCTGCACGTGTGTGTGTGTGTGTGTGTGTGTGTGTGTGTGTGTGTGTGTGTGTGTGTGTGTGCGGCTGACTGATGACCATGGCTCTGTATTGTCATCTCTTCCCTTGCCCCCACATAGTGTCACACAGAGATAATGGTTGTGATATCAAATCATGTTACATTTCTGTACAATTACAAAGGTTAATTTTAAAAGTGGGTAATCAGATTTGCTTCTCTTTTGGGTATTTCAATTATTTAATCATTGTTATTCTCTATGATGTCACCACAGTAAAGTGTGTAACATTGTGTTATGTTGTCAAAATCAAAGCAGCGTGAAGCTCTAGCTTGTGCTTCTCTAATATCGTCATTACACTCTAGGCACAACAATTAGACATTTCGACCTGAGCATGGTGCTGAGGGGAAGGGCCAGCAAAATGAACAGTTCATACAGAAAATCCAATAGTTATCAAGATTTTTTATCGAGAATAAATACCTGTTTCTAGAATAGTCATTACAATCTTTGGGATTCATTCCCTGGCGGCTATGGATACCATGTACCAAATATAAAATACTGTTATTGCAAAACAGCTATGCATTAAATAATTATTTCCATTGTTTTGAATTGTTTAAAAACTTTTTCTACATTTTTGAACAAATGTGTAATTTGGTTCGGAAAAAACAATGGTGTAAATAGTTTTTGAGTTTTGTAGATACATTTAACCCAATTAAAATGTTTGTACAAACAAAAGACCAAAAAGAATACATATTTGACAGAGGATTAAAAACTAAACTAAAACACACACAAACACTTGAACTAGCTGTGTGTGAATAACACGGTAAAAGTTGTAATCTTGTTGTATGGGGAACAAAATACATAAAAATATAATAATACTTTAATTAATCCATACAAAAATTCCGTTAGCATTTTTTGCATCCTGAGTTGTAATAAAAAAAAAAAAAAGGCCTGTGGAGTTATCTTACCTCTGGCTAACAACACATTGGCTCTATTCAGGTGTCCCAGTAAGTAATGACAGTCAGCCAGCCTGCACAATACCAGGACCCTGAAACCTAAACAGCCGAATAGACCTTAGCAATCACCAGTTTATAACCTCACACATAAAAGGTTTTCTGAGAAGAAGGCCCAGAAGAGGTACAAACTGCGGGTCAGGTACGTGAAGAGGTCCGGTGACTAACAGTAAAAGCAGCCTGTTCTGTTGCATTGTATTCAAACAGCTGATCATGTGACTTAATGTATCACAGGGAGCAAGAGGAGGACAAGGAGATGGCCGAGTATCTGAGACTGAAGCTGATGCCTCTGGAGAAGAAACTCAAAGCCACACAAAGTGAGTTTACACAAACACACACTCAGAGTAGGAGTATTGTTCACTTTTGATCTGATTTATCTGTCCTCTTTCTTTATGGCAAGACGCTGCAAAGCCGAAGAGACAAATACCAGAGCCACCTCCCAACAAGCCGTCCATCACCAAGTCAGGAGTGGCCGTCATCAAGGACTGCTGTGGAGCCACGCAGTGTGCCGTCATGTAACCGCTAAGACCCCGTATCAGAAACACTCACATCGCATCACACGTCATACATCACTTCCTGTAACTCAGAGAACCTCGTCTAACTGCTTTCGCCTCGCATCTGTTCAGGAAGCAGGTTTGTAATTGGGTCAGGGAAGGGGAATTGTAAATAAAAAAACTGATCAATACACACCTTTAATTAGACCCATCATGAAACGTTCCTTTAAGATGACAATATGGTCTGTGATCATGTGGTCGAGTGGAGCCATTTACAGAACTAAAAGCACAATGACCAAACGGTGAAATATAAATGCTGGGGATCTGTCTGACGGGAGAAAATAAACATCTGTTTTCGTCCCGTCACGATGGACAACGGGGATTTATTCCTCCATCGCAGCCCTTTATCAATCAGTGAACCTTTTCACTTAAGGAAACCCACAAATCGGCTTTTGTACTGGAGCTAAGCAATCATTGTGACTCCATGCAATGGCTCTAACATCAGTTTAATCCTCTGTTATTCTGTAATATCTGATGTGCTTGATTTAAAACTTTGACAGTCAAAAAATATTTGGTATTCATTGAAGATAAACATTTAAAAACATAGCAAATACTTACGGAAAATGTTCTTCGGTGACAAAAACTCCATTGAAATGTTGCTATAAAATGTGGTCATTACAGGTTCGTTTCCAAACATTTGCATTTCACTCTACAAAGGCCACTTCTTAATGGCAGTACATCTAAACATGACCCATTATTGTAGCGTGGTATCCACTGGTTCACAACTATTATTACTCTGGTTAACCTTATAGGAATCCCTGAGAGGCAAATGAGAACAAATTATTCTGATTATCCATTTTTTAAGTTTGATTTAAATGCTAAGCTAAATTATTACTGTGATGTCTTTTGATGTCTAATTATGCATTTTTATTGTCTCTAATCTGCCATTAGGAAAAATACAAATGCTTCCCGTCCCGTTTAGAACATGAAATCAGCCTCTTGTGGCCAAAAAGAGTATTGTAACAATGCATAAACATTTATTTTGATTCGGACAACTTGTTCAGAGGGAAAATTAATTTATAAATAACCCTGGATAACGTTTACCCTTCTTTTTACCATAGTCATAAACACTGAATAAATAACATTTAAGAGTGAGGTGGATCACCATGATCATCTTCTTTTCATTTTTCTCTGAGATTGTGCAACTATAGAACATCAATTCATCTTTTTTTTTGATAAACATGGTGGGATATTATATTGAATGATTTTAAATGGTCCACTACACTTGCTCATCCTCAAGTCACCACATCAATATTGACTGTGGTAGCATGTCATCATTCAGTCATTATCCATATTGCTGACAAATCTTTGCATCCTACTAATTTCTTCTTGCGTTTTTCTGATAAAACACCAGGAATTGAATGCAACTCTTGTAAATGACTACAATAGACGGTGTATGTTTGAGTATATTTAGGACTTCAGTGACTCCTGTCAAGCAAAGTGTTGCCCTTGGTCACCTTACCTTCCTTCTGATGACTTAGCATTCTGTAGTAGTAGTGAATTTATGACGGTCCTAATGTTGAATATTGAACAAATATGCAGAAAATAAGCTGAAACTACCTGTACATACATGTTTAAATAAAGAGCATCTTTCAGGAAACACGCTGGGTGAAATTGATTCTCTTCAAAAAAACAACACATCTGATGCTTGTGAAATTTATTAACAGAAATCTTTTTTTGGTCCCTTTATAACAACGTTAGACTTTCACAGCGACTTCTGGTGCAGTGAGGCAGTATAATGAGAGGGGGGG
>NW_011335974.1:125332-129388 GCF_000735185.1 Notothenia coriiceps
GGGGTGGAGTAAACAAAATAACCACAAGGCAGGAGTTTTAAAGACACTGCTGAATAAAGGAGACATTTTCTTGTAGTGCAACGTGAAAACAGAATACTAAAGTCAAGGTAAGACACAAAAACATTCAGCTCCTCCCAGTCCAATAGCTCATTTCACAGTATTTCATGAAGCAAAACTATGCAAAAGTGCATATTTTCACAGGTACAATAGCGTTCCACTGGTGTGACAAAAAAAGAGGATAGGGAAAGCTAAACAGAAGTTATTAAAATGAGAAAGGTGCCACTGCAGTACTGAGGGAGAGCTAGGGTTTGCTCAAAAGTCATAAAAAGTAATACATCCTTGCTGCTTAATTAAATCTAGACATTTCTCGTTGAGCATTTTCCGCCCCTTTTCGACAACAATTTGAAATAATTAACTATTCTAATCTGCTTGTTCCGTAATGTAAAGAGGTTTCCAGACAGTCAGTAAAACAATGCAGTTGAGATCCCGACCGGCGCTGATTTAAAAACATTTGTGTTTGACATTTTGGCGAGTCAGCAGGTGGAAATCTCAGATTTAAAAAGGCTTCAAGTCAAAATTAAGTCTGACAAACTAAATGATTAACACTGGCTAAAGAGGTGAACACTGAAACTGGACAGAAACTGATTAAATGGGCTATTCCCCATTTTGTTTAACCTTTCCTCCGAACACAAACAACCTTTAGACTTCAGCGGTCGGGCTTCACTTCACAGCAGCCAACATTTTTGGTGGCAATAGGGCATCCAGCAGTCTTGTAAACAATTGAGGAAAAACTGAGAAACCAACACACATCAGCAAGTAAAAACTTTGTGAGATGCAGGGGCCTGAGGGGAGATAGGCGATGGGGATTCCTTTGGCACCGCGGCAAATACAAGCCATTGTAAAAGCCCGGCAGATTCCAGAGAGCCGCAGAGGGTCCTCTGTGTGCACGTCGTCTCTTCAGGAGGCCGCCCAGAGCCCCCGTGGTGCTCCTCAAAACAGCCCACCGCTCCAATCTAATATCTCACAACCAATCACCTCGTCGTTAAAAATCAAAAACTCGGGAGTGCTCTCCGCTCCCCTTAACTCTTCCTCAGGCAGTCCACGTCCCCACAGACTTAAGAGCAACAAGGTTCTAGAAACCTTGAGCGTTTTGTGGCAGGGGGTGAGACCGACTCTCCGAGACACGGTGGAAATAAAAGTCTGATGTAAAAGAAATGTCATTCGCCTGCTCCTCCCGGGCTTACAACATGCATAAATTCATTTATGCACACCATGCATATTTCACACCACCTACTCCGGTGTAAACCCCACAGACAAACTGCAGCCAAAAGAACACAGACTGCTGGCTAAAGTTCTACATCTCAGTTCCTGCCGCCTCAGCACACATCTGGACCCACGGAGTATTAGAGAGCCACTTTCCACCCCACTTTCAGGTCTTCAGAAAAGGACTTTCAAAGAGCCAAAATCTTTGCAATAAATAAGGTCAAATACGACAAGAATAAAAATTCCTGAGATTTTAAGTCGCAATATCAATCAAAACCTCGCTGTAAACCGTTCAAAAACAGATGGCTTCCGTTAAGGAAAGCCACATTCTGAATAGTTAACACTAATGTCATCAAAATACACCACACACTTGGGCAACACTCTCCCACAGACTAATACATACTCTGCATTTATAAAAAGGAACTGAAAATGCTGTCCTGAGGCTACCTAACAAAGACGAGAAGATACCTCAGAGAAGCTACCCATTTGGAAACTTTACCCAAGAGTACGCTGGTGCTCAGCAGCCATTTTGTTGACATGTCTACAGTTAACTAAAAAGCAAAGAGTCACAACATTTGAAAGGAGTTTAAAAATGAATAAATTAAATGCTCCGTCTTAGGGGATCCAGCAAGGATGTATAAATGAAGGTTTCTTGAGATGCCGCTTGAACCAAAAATCTCTTCTGTAATTTTATAAAACTACATTAGTTGGATTTAACATAGAAAACTTAAGTCATTTATCCCTAGGACTTCTCCCATTATCGCATACTCTGTATGCAGTGGCAACTCATATTTAGACTGTTTTCATTGTAAGCCAGCGAGTTGAAACACCGTGGCGCTGAACTTTAGATCCACACAGAAAATTAGACTTCCCTCGGAATCAACATGTTACAGTAGGTTCATTTGGCAAATAAAAGAACTGCAGAAAGTCTGCAAGAAGAAAGTCACAGCATGACGAACACCCTCAGAATCAAACGGAAGAAAACAAAGATGGCCGATGAGGAGATGTAAGAAGAAAGCAGCCTGTTAAGAGCTAACGCTCCTGGTCTGTGGTGTGTTCAGTGTCGCCGCTTAACTCTTTGATTTAGAGTTACACTGTGTGAACTAGTATTGCTGTGTGTAGAGGATCAGAGGCCTGCCGTGAAGGAGAAGTTGGCAGCGAGTTTGATTCTGCTGCGCGTGGCTCTCCTGCCGGGACTGTCCGTGGACAGGGGGGGCTTCCTGTCTGGTTTGGAGACTGCAGAGTCGGCGACAGCAGCAAGTTCCCCGCTCTCTGAAATCACACACAAGTACAGACTGAGCTCACGCCTGATGAGACAGCAGAGGTGCAGCTAAAGTGTGATTCACTCTCCTTTGCATAAGGCTGAAGACTCAATAGCTTTAAGACACATTAAGCCAGGGGTCAGCAAGCTGGCACGCGGCACCGTAACCAGTGGCACACTAGGAATAAGTGGAATAAGTGTGCAAAATATTTAAATTGTATTTTCGGATCCTGAACGAGACCGCCGCCAGAGCGTGTCTCCCCGTTACCTGCAGAAGGAAGCCATGCACGCAACGCAGCCCCGCTCTCTTTATCTCCAGGTGACTTTCTGCCGCTTTCCTTTGTGGTGCAGTGCTGATCGTTTCACTAATTGCAGTAGTACCCATAAGGAGCGGTACAAATGCCGCAGTTTTTGCGTAGCTGTGTATTTAGTTGAAAGCCCAGTGGCGATCTGTTCATCTGTTATCGAAATAATATGCTACAAAGGGGCGGACTGGCCATCTGTGTGTTGAACTTTCCTGTCGGCTCCCAGACCGTAGTCGAGGAGGGCAGAAGCAACAAGCTTCAGGTTCAATCTCATCTCACTCTGCATGACCCTAATATCATAACATGTGTGCTGTGGAGAATCACAGAACGGACGATCGTCCTTATTATTATGCCGTTTAAACCAATTATTTAAATGTGTTTGTTAAATTCGGCATCATGTAAATTGCGCTGACAGGTCCACACACTGCTTCCCCGCAGCGAGGCTCCCCCACCCTCCTGCTGATAGTTCACAAGCGTCAAGCTCCTCTGTAATCCACAATCAGAACATCCAGATCACAGAACTAACCCTCCCCTCAGTATCATCCTTTGAATTAATTGCCTTCAAAGCCCCTCCCTCACTGACAGTCATCCTCATCTACCGGCCTCCTAAACCTCATCCCTCCTTCCTCTCCGATTTCACTGAATTCCTCACACTTGCCTCATCCCTGTCTCAACGTCTGTTACTACTTGGTGACCTCAACATTCACATTGACTCACCCACCTGCAAGCTGGCATCCGAATTCACAACCCTACTGGACAATTTCTCTATCACCCAACATGTCACCTTCCCCACCCATGACAAAGGACACATTCTTGATCTCGTCTGCTCTACCAACCTCCCAGTGATTGACCTCCACCCTTGCCCATTTCCCCTCTCCGACCACAAACTCATACAATTCACCATTGCCTCCCCCACCCGAAACCCCTGCCCACCCAGAAACATCACCTTCCGTAATCTACACTCCATTGACCATAACCATCTCTCTGAACTGCTATCGTCTAATCTCCCCCTGGACGCAACCCTCAGCTCACCTGATGATCTGCTCAACCACCTCAACTCTACCCTACTCACCTCCCTCAACACTTTAGCCCCCCTCAAAAATAAAACTGTTACTTTCAAGACCTCCTCACCCCTGGTTCACACACGCACTGCGTAAAATGAAGCAGCGAGGCCGCCTCAAACCATGAATACATTACCTGACACTCCCTCTAAAGAAACTTTCGGTG
>NW_011335974.1:129433-135615 GCF_000735185.1 Notothenia coriiceps
AAGAAGAGAGTTTGTTCGCAAGCAAGCAGCAGCTCAAGCCCAGACCCATGGTCCAACCCCCAGAACAGCCCCAGCAACCATGCTCATGCTCCAGTACCAGCCACCCAGCTGCCAACCCCATTATACCTGGCTACACAGACAAGGGTCCCAGGGCTTTACCCGCTCCGCGCCCAGCAACGCCAGGTCCGGCCCAGAAACCAAACCTACAGCATCTGTTTCCCGGCTCCAGAACCGACCCCTTACAGCCAGGATCCGGCCCAGAAAGACTTACAGCCTGTTCCGGCGCAGAACAGGAACCTACAGCCAATGGTCCCGGCTTCAGTGCGGCTCCAGTAACCATGGTCCGGACCCGCCTCGCACCTGCGACTCATCGCCGACGCCAAGCCCTCAGTCCTGCGGCGTTTACCCGCAACTCCACAACCTCCTCGGGCGTCCTCCGACGCACCCCCCATGCCTGTCGGCATACCGCCGACCCAGGCACCTCGCCCGTTGGCTGCCTCCGACCGCACCCCCGTGTCCCTGAGTCCGTCCGACGCCAGCTCCCCGTGTCCTGATGGCTGCCGTCGACCCAGCCTCCCCGAGTCTGTCGGCATACCGGCCGACCCAGGCACCTCGTCTCCTGTTGCGCCCGTCCGACGCCAGCCCCCGTCGTGGCGAACCAACCCACTCAAAGTGTCGTTGGAAGTCCCCAAACGCCTCCTGCCGGGTCCGGCCAACCCATTCGGTCCCTTTGGAGGCCCCGCAGAAACCTTCGCCGGGGTCCATAGCAACCCATGTCCCTGAGCCGTTGGAGGTCCCGCAGACGCCGCGCCGGGTCCTCAACCCATGTCCTGAGCCTTGAGGCCCGCAGACCCTGCCTCTGCCGGTCCAGCCTGCCGAACCCCATGTCCGGTCCATTGGAAGTCCCGCAGACACTCTCTGCGGCCCCCTGCCAACCCAATGTCCTGTTCCGTTGGGAGGTCCCCGCAGACATCCCTCCGCCGGGGTACCGCCAACCCCATGTCCTGTCCCGTTGGCGGTCCCGCAGACGCCATCTCCCAGGGTCCTGCCAACCCCATCCCAGCCGTTTGGAGGTCCCGCAGACTGGTCTTCTTCGCCCGGGGTCCTGCCAACCCCATGTCCCTGTCGTTGGAAGCCCGCTACAGAACTACTCTTCTGCCGGGGTCCTGCCGACCATGCTGTCCAGTGGTCCCAGCAGACTCCCTTCCTGCCGGGTCCTGCCACCCCATGTCCTGAGCCGTTGAGGTCCGCAAGACTGCTCTTTCTTGCGGATCCTGCCAACCCCATGTCCTGAGCCGTTGGAGGTCCCGCAGACTGCTCTTCTGCCGGAGGTCCTGCCAACCCCATGTCCTGACCCGTTGGAGGTCCCGCAGACTGCTCTTCTGCCGGGGGTCCTGCCAACCCCATGTCCTGTGCCGTTGGAGGTCCCGCAGACTGCTCTTCTGCCGGGGGTCCTGCCAACCCTATGTCCCGTGCCGTTGGAGGTTCCGCCGACTGCTCTCCTGCCGGGGGTCCTGCCGGCCCTGTGTCCTCTTCCGTGGGGGATCTTGCAGACACCGGCTCCTGCCCGGCCTCCGTAGCTGTCCGGTCTTCGCCGTCGGGCCCGGTCCCCTGAGTTTGCCCGCTGTGGTCTTCACCCCTCCTCGAACTCTGCCTTGCCCCCGGGCCGTCCGCCCGAGACCCTCTCCTCGAACTCTGCCTTGCCACCGGGCCGTCCGCCCGTGTTCCCCTTTTTGAACTCTGCCTTGCCCCGGGCCGTCCGCCCGAGTTCCCCACCTTGGTCTCTGCCTTGCCCCAGGGCCGTCCGCCCGAGACCCGTCCTCCAGACCCCCTCCACCCACCCTGCTGGACTTTTTTTCTTGGGACGTCTGGAATCCGTCCCTTGAGGGGGGGGGGTTATGTCACGATTCTCATGTTATGTCATGTTTATAGTTTTGTAGGTTTGGGTGTTTTGCTTCCTTCACAAACCGTGACAGCTCATTTGTTTTCCATACAGGAAAACACCTCACACCATTTATTGATGGGCTTCTGCAGAGGGAAGTGGCTGGACAGGAATATATTGTTGCATCAACTATGCATACATCCATTAGCTCTATACTAATCTGATGTGAGATTTGGTTCAATTTGGGAGAGTCTCCTCTCTTATCTCAGTCCGGCAGTATTTGCATAGAAACCAGTCATTAAGGATCACATTTTGTACTGTGTATTGGCTCAGGAAAGCACATCCATGCTGGATGTCCATGAGATCAGGCAAAGAGCTTCTCCACTAAACTGGCTGCTTAAACGCGGACGTTCCTGTCTTGGACGGCACCTGATTGGTCACCCTGATCTCTGCTAGCCGTTTGAAGCAAGAATCAACGTCATTGGCCTTCTTTTTCATTCTGTCTAAACAATCCACCAAAGTCTTATGGTAAAACATTTAAGGTGAGAAATTGTCTATACCGAAATATGATTCTTTTTAGATTGCCAAGATTGATAGCTTGTTTAAAGTTAGATTGCATATTTGTTAACATTATGCAAATCAAGACCACCCAAGAATTGCTGCAACTGTCCCACCATGCATTCATCAACTGCTTTTTCTGTTCTCCATAGGACATTAATAAAAAGCATTGAGACACCCTCCGTTACTGGATCCAGTAGATGTAGCTTGATTAAGCTTTAATGCCTAAAATGACAGCTGACAGTGAGATAAAGAACACATTTAAAGTTGACATTAGCTATGAGACTATGCTTGGCTTTTGGAGATCTTGGCCAAATGTTGTTGGTTTACTTAAAGAGTGGACTCTCAATATTGCATTGTAGCCAAACAAATTCACAGCTATCTCCAAACCAACCAGCTTTACGAACCCCTTCAGTCTGAATTTCGTCCTCACCACAGTACGAAAAATGCACTCGTCCAATCCCTCAATGACCTCCTCACCTCTGCTGACACTGGTTCCCTCAATATTCTCATCCTCCTCGACCTGAGTGCAGCCTTCGATACCGTGAGCCACAACATCCTGCTCACCCGACTCAGGGACATTGGTATTGAAGGTATTGCACTCAGATGGCTCCAGTCCTACCTCACTAAACGATCCCACTTCATCTCCCTCCCCAACCACTCCTCTGCCACAGCCTCAGTCACCCAAGGCGTTCCTCAAGGATCAGTACTTGGCCCCCTCCTCTTCATCATTTACATCCTGCCCCTCGGTCAGATACTCCGCCACTTCAACCTGGACTTCCACTGCTATGCTGATGACACTCAGATCTACCTCAGCACCAAATCCCTCCATAACCCACCCCTTACCCACCTTGATTCCTGTCTGACAGCTATTAAAACTTGGATGCAACATAACCTCCTCAAACTGAACAGCAACAAAACAGAACTCCTCCTAATCGGCTCCAAATCCACCCTCAGCAAGGTCACTAACATAACACTCACCATCGATGGCACCATTGTTTCCCCCTCCAATCAGGCACGCAACCTTGGTGTAATCTTTGACCCCACCCTCTCCCTCGAACCTCACATCCGCCAAACAGTCAAAACCTCATTTTTCCACCTCCGCAATATTGCAAAAATCCTACCGTCTCTCACCGGCCCCGCAGCCGAAAGACTAATCCATGCCTTCATTTCCTCCCGCCTTGACTACTGCAACTCACTTCTTTACGGCATCAGCACTACATCCCTCAACAGACTCCAACGGGTTCAAAATGCAGCTGCATGTCTCCTCACGCATACCAAATCATGGCATCACATCACCCCAGTCCTCAAAGACCTCCACTGGCTTCCTGTCTCCAATCGCATCAACTACAAAATTCTGGTCCTCACCTACAAAGCACTCCACCATTTGGCCCCCCCTTATCTCACAAACCTTCTCACTCCTTATCAACCCCCACGGTCCCTCAGATCCACCGCAGCCGGACTCCTATCCATTCCCACATCCACACTCTGCAGCTTTGGGGACAGAGCCTTCTCAGTGGCAGCTCCTAGGCTCTGGAATTCCCTCCCCCAAGATCTCAGTGACTCTGAATCCCTCACAGTCTTTCAGTCCCGCCTCAAAACACATATTTTCAACTCTGTCTACCCATAAGCCCCCCCACCTCTCAATCAACTTCCTCTTGACTGCCTTTTTATTTTACTATACTTACTTACTTGTTTGTTTGCCTGTCCTTGTCTACCCTCCCTCATATTGTAAAGCGTCTTTGAGTTGTGAAAAGTGATATATAAATAAAATGTATTATTATTATTATTACTAGAGCAATTGACTAATATGGGTTTAAATGTAATTAAAATTCCTGACACTTGGTACATGAACACTGACCTGGAGGTGTTGTTTTCTCCTCAAAGTGAATGAGGTCCATCTCTTGGATGACGGGGTCTGGGTGGAGCTGAGGGGAAGGCAGGCAGGAGGGGAACGGACCACAGAGCAGGTCCAGGGGGGGGGTCAGACACAGCAGCTCCGACTCCGACACTACATCGCAGCCTGGGGGGGACGGGGACGGGGACATGAAACATGAATTAGTTTCAGAAGCTGTAAAAATCTTGCCCTTCTCATATAAGTATGTTACATCACTAAAATAAAAGTCGTGTCAAAATGAGGATTGAGAAGTCTATATTTAAAACGTGTGCATTACCTGGACTCTGGGTTCCTGACGTAGCGTTGCTCATGGGGCTCTCTCTCGGGCTCTCTGTGGGCTCTCCTAGCTGTGGACTGCTGGGAACTGAATAGCTTGCCCTTACTAAGCAAAAAAAACAAAATATAATGATCACTTTATTATTCACAGTCTTAATAATTAATTAATAAAGCATGAAAAGCCATCACCTTTACCTTTCATATCGTTCTTCATAACGATAATCCTCTTGTGACCGTGCCCTTTGATCCAGACCACCTGATAAAAGCGCAAAATTAAAAAAAAAGGAAGATTTACAATATGCAGATAGAACATATTTTTGTTAAGGTACCTCAACAAGCAAATGCCATGAGAAAATTGATGACTTGCTTTAAAAAGAATATGGGGCATTTAGATGTATCCTAACTTATCTATAGATCTGGTGCAGCAGTCTTAAACACGATAAATGAATAAGAATGTTAGCACTTCCGGTTCCCTTGTTTGGAAGTCTAAGTCTTTTTAAAGGCCTTTGTGATTAGCAGCCTGAAATAAGGTCTGTGGTTTACAAGCTTAAGAAATGTTCATGTTTAGTTTTACGACATAAAATAGGTCCGTAACACCGCAATTATAAAAGTATGAAGCCAGTGTCATAAAAACAGCGGGTTGCTAACAAGTGGCTAATAGAGACTGCTAATTAGCCTGCTTTAGCCTAGCCGCTGTGACGTGCAGATTTAGTTTTCTTTTTCATAGAATTTTTTTGTTTTAACTTCTGGTGAATGCGTTTTAAAAATCACAAAACCGTGTTTATATGTTGAGATTATCCTGCTGGACAAAATGTCTTAAACATGTTTGCCAAAGAGCTATTTCTTTGCAGTATTCAAACTGCTCCTAACACTAGAAGGGTCAAATGCAGAGAAACCGTTTCATTACTAGTACCTGTACTATGTAATGACAATAAAAGTTCTAAAATACCGGATGGAACAATCATTGCATTTAGTCGACGGAGCCCTTGGCGATCTTACTTCTGGTTTGACCTTAAAAAGACATCACCACAGCACCTCTATGAATGTTTTGCTCCATCTAATGAAATGTATCCCACCTGTGGAATGGCGCTGAGCAGCTCGTCGATACCCATGTATCCATAGGAGCGTGGTTCGAGAATGCGGCCTGTGAATTTGTTGTAAGCCACCTGGAACTCAGTGAAGAAGATCTGGCTGTAGTGGTAGGTGTGGAGCAGGCTGCGGGCGTTACGGGCGAACTGGTACAGCCGGGTCAGCCTCACCCGCTCCTCCCCACAACGAGTACAGGTTCTCGCGTCTCGTCCAGGGGGGACGCGCGCCCCACCTCCTCAACTGCAGCGGATGGACTGACGGGGCCTCGGGGCGGAGTTGGCACACGTAGTGCCGAAGGACAGAGTCGCTCGCACGAGTTCTGGGACGGAATGAACCACCTCCACTCATTACCTTTAACTTTTGAACCTCCGGAAAGTAAAAAACGAGGTGAGGGAGGGACGAGCGAGGGAGATAAAGACAGGACACTATAAGAAAGGATCAAACATGTAACTTCTGTCTCACTATGCGCGTGGTTCGGGG